>NC_142653.1:50415378-50718409 GCF_055504915.1 Nelumbo nucifera | reverse complement strand
GATCGGGGAAAGTTTATTTTCCTGTGTATCACTTACCCGAGTAAGTGATACCCATCTCCTAGGTGAGTAAATAACTTTCCCACCTAGGGGGGAAGTTGCCAACACTTGAATGGGACAAAAATGCTCCTCTTAATAATGAATTTTTATGGCTAAAATGGTCATTAACTTATTTACATGAGAAATAAACGAACATGGATAAATGCACTTATCCGGGTAAGTGTTTCCCGGGAAAAAACTTACCCAGGTAACTGCATTTACCTAGGTAAGTAACTTACCGAAAAGCGAATGGGGCCTAATATTTTCTTTTTGGACTCTAGTTCTGCTAAAAACAAAGCATGTAAAGTGGGTCACACTTACCTAATCACAAATAAACATGCCATCCTTTGTAATTGTTTGTAGCAATTCCCCCCTCTTCTCTTTGTTCTTTG
Source organism: Nelumbo nucifera (assembly GCF_055504915.1). Taxonomy (NCBI): domain Eukaryota; kingdom Viridiplantae; phylum Streptophyta; class Magnoliopsida; order Proteales; family Nelumbonaceae; genus Nelumbo; species Nelumbo nucifera. The sequence continues at coordinate 50,717,981 of NC_142653.1, read as the reverse complement.
AGGTTTGTGTTTTTTAGTCTCGATTTGTTGGTAGTGTGTATATACAATCAAATATGGAAATTTGTCTAATCAAATGTACTGCAATTCCATTTAGGGGGTGTTCTTTTTTTGGATTTTGAGCGGAGGGAAAGTTGGTCAATGGGATTTTGATTCCTATTGATCAAAAAACCCATATTCTCTTTTTAGATTTATGTGGGGACAAGAGAAAGTTTATTTTCCTACTAGGTGGGAAAATAATTTTCTCACCTGGGAGGAAAGCCACTAACATTTAAATGGGACAAAAATGCCCCTTTTAGTAATGAATTTTTTATGACTAAAATGGTCATTGTCTTATTCACATGGAAAATAAAAGAATGAAGGTAAATACAATACACTTACTCGAATAAGTCTTACTTGAGAAACACTTACCTGAGTGTAGGTACACAGTGCTCACTCAGACCCTCAGGAAAACATCAAACACCAAGATTAGCACCGCAAAGTTGCGTACAAACAACTTACAGTCAACCCCCCCATGCTAAGATGAACTCACAACACACCATCAACCTCGCGATGAACTCACAATGCATATTCCAAAAGCTGTATAAACCCACGGTTCACCGAACTGTGTCGAGAACCTGGTTGAGAGAAACTCGGGTCGAGCCCACGGCGAGATGTGCGTGAAGCCGTAACCACGTGGAGCGCATACTATCGAGAGGCGCTACAAGATACCACATAGGATCAACATGACATCATCCACCGGTTGGTGATGTTATTAAATGCCACGTCGGTTAACAAAAAGTGCATGAGAGGAAGTAGCATATGCAAATAATGAGGGATCTCGGGAAAAAGGAAAGCTAATCCTCATGAAACACACGGCAAAACCCCAATAGTGCACTTAATAATTGACAGCGAAGCCAATATTCCCTTTCCCGATACGGAACGAATATCCTCATCTCCTACCTTTTAAGATCTCAGGACCTCCCCCATAAATAGAGGTCCTCCTCATATTGAAGATCATCCGATCCTAAGGATTTGCCACCCAGTACTTTCGAGTACGTCCTAACTCTCCCATCTTGCACCCCTAATCTAGAGACCCTCATTTCCTTACTCATAGGCCTTCCTCTGTCTTTCAAAGAGACTGCTCCTCAACCAAGCCTTACCCCTCCTACACCAGGTAAATAACTTATAGAAAAGAAAATGGGGCTTAAGTGCTATGAGGTGGGTGTGAGGAAATCTGGGTTCCCCTCTAGCCTCTAGACAAGTATAGCAGTAATTTATTATTTTAATAATCAAGAATGCACTTGATTATGAATGTATAAAAACAAAATTCTCTCAATTAAGAGCCCATTTGGGAAGTGCACAACAGTCTCTAACACTGCCATAATCTAGGGCCTACCCTTGTAAAGTTGGCATATATCTAAATACATGCATGCTTGTTGTATTGGTCATTGGGGAACTAGAAAAGATACCGCATTCAAAAGTGTAAGTATTTGCTTTACAAAAAAGTAAAACAAACAGGGCTTAGGCTTGGAATCCAGTAATCCGATTTGAAGAATTTCAACTTTAGGGTTATAGTTTAGGCCCATTGAAAATTTAATAAATTTCCAATCCCGACCCAACCCAGCCTAGGTTGCATCCCTGCCAATACTATTGGGACGATCACACATAACCCATAGCCTACACTACAGTTGAGTTGAGAGAAGGGAAATCAATTGATCATAAAAAGGGGTATCTGAATCAATTGATCATACGCACCTTCTAATTGAGATGTCCTTGGCCTCAGTTGATGTCGATGAACTCGAATTTCATGAAATATGTCTCTGGCATTGGAATCAAACCGGCTGACCCAAAGTGGGTCAACGTAAATAAATCGGGTTGGTCCGGATTTGGGTCGAGTTGTATGGATATTGGTTGGATCGGACGGTCCAAGACGGGTAAAGCACAAAGACATCAAACCATCCTGTCCGAAACTGCTTCGGATTCGGGTGGACTCAAATCAGCTTGTACCGGGTCGGGTCGGCTGTGTGGATACTGGTTGGACTCGGCGATCCAAACCGAGAAAAGCAAGCAGTACCGAACCATCTCACCCGGGGTCTATTTCGGGTTCAGGTCGACCCGGATCGGTATACACTGGATCGGGTCAGACTACATTGAACTGGTCTGGACTCGGGTCAAATTGATTTGGATTAATGTTGGGTGAAGTGTGTTGATTCAAGACAAAAGTAAATTTAGTCAATAGTTAATAAAAAATTAATGTATTAATTATAAATTATTAAATTTAAATGAAGAAAATAAAAAAAAGGTAAGGAATTAATACTTATGTCTATAATGGTTAAACCAATGGTTATCCACAACCCAATCCATCTAAATGGACAAATTGAGTGATGGCATAGATTGATCACACAACCCGCTAAGTAAATGGGCGGATTAGGTGGATTTAGCAGATTGAATAAAAAATTGCCACCCCTAACTACTGGGATGATCACACATAGCCCAGAACCAACAGTACAGTTGAGAGAAGGGAAATCAATTGATCATAAAAAGGGGCACCAGAATCAATTGATCATATACGCACCTTCTAACTGAGATGTCCTTGGCCTCACTTGATGTTGATGAACCCGAATTCCATGAAATATGTCTCTGGTGTGAATTAATTCCTTGGCAGCCTCACTTATATCCATTCGTTTACTAGGACTCCAATTCTCATTATGGAAGCAATGCAGTCTTGCATTTTATCCATTACCAAATTGCAATTTCCAAAGTTTGTGATACCTCCATTTTCTATTTCTTCTCCCCCTTGGTTTGATATAAGTATTGGGTCTAAGATCCTTATCACTTGTTTAGGCAAAGCCATTTTTGCAAATTTGTGGAGGTTTAAATCATCTTTGAACATTTCATCTGTTGGTCTTTTCCCGGTGAACATCTCCAATAACAAGATCCCATAGCTACTATAGACATCCCCCTGTTTTGACGCTTTATCGCTTGTACCATACTCTGAAATTCACATGTACAGTTGAAAGTTTAATTGTAAGAATCAAACATTTTTGAAAAATTTTAATAATAATAAATTTTTTTTGCTCTTTGCACTCCCAATGTGAAGAGATTTGAGTCCACCCAGTTACTAGTAGAATAAGTGGGCTGAAGCCCAATGCAGAATTCTAAAATTACAGCCCCCCATATTCTACTAGTTACTAGTAGCCTCCTATAAAACTAATCCTGCCCTTGAATTTAGCATCGATCCACAGTCAGGATTCATCCCCTGTACGATCGGGCTAAGAATTCTGAACTGGGCTGATCAGTCATTCTCCTAAAATTTTAAGGGGTGCTAATAAAAAAAATCAAGTATAAAAGTGGTTGAAATAACTTAGAAATATATCATCCCGGGATGAAAATTTATTTACATACCTATTCTACCGAAACAACCAACATGCAGCTTGTATCAAAATTTATAATTATTCAAAAGCAAGCAATAACTGGAAGTTTAAGACAAATACTGTTAATTACCTGGAGCAGCATAGCCAATGGTCCCTTTCAGTCCAAATGAGCTGGTCTGGTTGTGGCAAGGATAATTTGTGTATTGTGGAATTAACCTTGCTAGACCAAAATCACTTACATGGGCAGTCATATCATTGTCAAGAAGAACATTGCTTGGTTTTAAATCACAATGAATAATTGGTGTGTGACAGTGGTTATGAAGATAATCCAATGCAGATACCACATCAATTGCAATATTTATTCTCTGAAGAATGTTTAAGCTCCACTCCTCATTCTGTGCATCTCTGTCAGGATGTAACCAAGGCTTTGAAATCATTGCCTTTGAAGTCCAAACTTGAACAAGATGTTAAGATCTTCACAAGATTCCTATGTCGGATGTTCATCAAAGCATTGCATTCTGCCATGAAGCTTTTGGAAGCTCTTGGTTTTTGAAGGTTGAATACCTTTACTGCAATTGTCATTCCTTGATTCAGAATTCCTTTATACCCTAAACCAGAGCTACCAGAGCCAATGAAATTAGACTCAGAGAATCCACTAGTAGCTTGAAGTAGTTCTTTGTAAGAAACCTTTAAATGTTGATCGCTCATTGAAGGCCTATTAGAAGATTTCCTTTTGGAAATTTCCTTCCAGTAAAGAACTAGAAAAACCAGTAGCAAGAAAAGGCATACAACCCCAACAACTACTACAATTAGTACTCTGGAAATAGTAGATTTTCCTCCTCCTTTAGTGGAAGCTGACGAGCAGCTCGGCAACTGTAGTTCAGGGATGCCCCCACAAAGCTTATAATTTTCAACCACTGAAGTTGCACTTGCATTTGCAAAAGCTCCTTTTGTTGGTACCTCACCCACAAGACTATTGAAAGACAGATTCAAATTCCGTAAGAGATGAAGGTTTTCAAAAATCCTTGGAATCTGCCCTGATAAGTTGTTCCGTGAAAGATCTAGATCTTGAATAGCCTTCAATAGACCCAAAGATTCAGGAATGGTGCCATTGAAGGAGTTACCCTCCAAGTAAAGGTGCTCCAAACTAGAACAATCACCAATTGTTACAGGAATTTCACCAGATAAATTGTTTTCGGAGATGCCTAGTATTCCAATATTTTTCATTTTTCCTACTTCCAATGGTAGAGAACCAGAAAGAGAGTTGTAAGATAAGTTGAGGATCATCGTTAGAGAAGAAAGACCAATAACTTGTCTTGGTATGGATCCATTAAGATTGTTAGAATGAAGGGTTAATGCTAGTAAGTTTTGGCAATTTCCAAGACTAGAAGGAACTCTACCAGTAAGATGGTTTTCTTCCATGTGAAGTTCAATCAAAGAAGTGATATTGCCTAGAGAGTATGGGATCTCTCCTGAGAATCTATTTCCACCCATGAACAACGACTGTAGTTTTTGTAGCTTTCCGATAGCAGTTGGAATGCTACCTCCAAGTAAGTTTGTCTCCATGCTTAAACCAGTCAAGTTCATGAGGTTCCCGATACCTGAAGGTAAGCTTCCAAAGAGTTGGTTCTGTCCAAGTGCTAGTATTGTGAGTTGGGTTGACAGATTAGCTATAACTTTGGGCAAAGAACCTCCAAAGTTATTGTTCTGTAGTTGCAATATTTCTTGATTACTACAGTTGGTGAGCTCAGTAAGAAAAGCTAGATCATGAGCTTGCCCTGTTCCAAACTGATTGTAAAAAAGATATAGAGACCGAAGATTTTGAAGTCTACCAATATTAAGAGGGACTGATCCAGAGAAGTTGTTTTCGGCAAGATCAAGAAATTTAAGTCCCGAAATATTGAACAAGGAAACTGGAATAGACCCAGTGAAATTGTTTGCTCCGAAAATAAGTAATTTTAGTTTTGGCATAGTGAGTCCTATATCCACTGGAATTCTCCCATAGAATCGATTAAGTGCAACATTAATGTAAGCAATAGATGACATGTTGTAAATCTAGTTAGGGAACATACCAGACAACTCATTTGCACCAACATAGAGATTTGATAATCTTGTCAATCGGCCGAGATCCTTTGGAATGCTTCCCTCCAAGCTATTATCCACTAGATAAAGAGCTTGGAGCGATGACAGGTTCCCAAAAGAAGGTGAAATTTTTCCAGTCAAGTGATTTGCAATAAGAATCAGTGCAGAAAGCTTGGACAAAGAATCCAACTCGAAGGGGATTTTTCCGGTAAGGTTGTTTCTTGATAAGTCAAGCACTTTGAGATTGTAGCAGTTGGTCAGATTGCTTGGAATTTCTCCTTCAAAATTGGCATGGGAAAGGTTGATATATCGTAGACGGAGCAAACGACCCACTTCTTGGGGGATCGCACCGTGGAATTTGTTATCTCCAAGTTCAATGGAACGAAGAAATGTGAGGTTCCCTATATAAGGAGATACAGTTCCCACCAAGCTCTGTCCTGATTCGTTGATGTCGATGACCACATGTGATCCCTCGCCACTCACAGAAATGGAGAGACTCGTTCCAGGAACTTAGAGCTCCCAAAGGATCGTTAGTTATCGCATTCTTGAGCTGCAAGGCCAGTCTATCCGTTTCATTTCCTAAGGGGGTAGCATTGGTGGTGATGGGACCTTCTGAACACAACTTGAGAAAGAAGACATGAATTGCAGATAACCGAAATAGTGTGGAGGCAATCAATTGGAGCTCAATCTTCATGGGGACTTTGGGGAATGACAAAGGTAGATAGCCAGAGAACTATCTGCACCACTCAGGAGAAAGGTAATTTCTTGTCTATGATATGCGATGGAAAAAATAACTTGTATACTGATGTTGGAAACTGCCTTCCTTCACCATCCAAGCAATATAACAAGTAGTCCAGTCGTCTCCACCATGCTCTGTTCTTGAGAGAATTGACCATAGAAGATCTAGGTCTTGTAGTAATTATCGAAAAACATAACCAAGCCTTAACTCCTTTCGGTCTTTGTCTTCCATGATCTCAACGTATCTATCAGACTATCACTCTCGGTCTTTGTCCAGTATCCCCTGCTTGACCGTGAAGTGAGTGTTCAGTGTTCTTCTCTCCCGACATATCTTGACTTAGACTTCAGTAAATGGCTCCAATCTCATCAATGGCACTTTTTTTCCCACCATTTCCACTCATATTTGGCTTTTTATCTTTGTGTTTTCCTTTTCTTTTTCCTTTCTTGATCCTTATGTCTTCTCTGTTCATTTTGAACAGAAAATGCTCTGAACTTTAATTTATCCCAGACCCTTGATCAGTTTTTTGTTACAATTGCTGTTTCTATATGAAACGTTTTGGTTGATCAATACAAATTGGTGAAAAATATAAAAATAAATGTGCTTGTTACAAAAGAAAAATATAAAACAAGAAGTATGTCTATACTATTAATATAAAAGCTAGATTTGTCAAAATCCCAAATCCCACTTAATAAATGTGTTTTAGCTAGTTGATCTTCCAAATACTATTTGAAAAAAAATGACATAAAGGGTTTACTTTGTTCTTGGGTATATATCATGGACTATTATAACTTTTTAGGTGCAAATTATCCATGAATTAAAGCTGGAGAGCGTGGATATTAAGGGTGGCAAATGGGACGCTTGGGTTGTATAAGGGTTGAATACCAATCCACTCATATTGACCCATTAACCCACCATGACCCATCATCAATGCTTATTAAAGGATCATAACCCACTCTAACCCTGACCCACCATATTGACCCACTTGACTCACTCATATTGACCCATACCCACCCTCACCTATAAATATAGAAACGGGTTGCATGGACCTATATGCCCAAAATAACAATTTTTAAGAGAACCAACTCTCTTGAGGTTGCCATGTGCCAGAAATGGGTCGGGTCGACCCATACACACGAAAAATAACATTTTTTGGGTGAATAATCTCTCAAGGCTACCACGTAGCAAAAAACAGGTAGAGCCAACCTGTATACCCAAAAATAACATTTTTGAGAGAATAACCTTTACCAAGGCTACCACGTGGCAAAAACGGGTCAGGTTGACCCGTATATCCACAAATGCAAGAATTATATAGAAAAATACCAAAAACTTTGTAAAAAAGGAAAAAATTACCAAAAGGCAGAAATATTACAGGAAATTCAGAAAAAAATACAAAAAATATCAGGAAAATCACAAAAATTGCAGAAAATACCAGAAAATTGCAGAAATGCATGAAAACACAAGAAAATGTAGAAAATATAGAAAAATACAAAAAAACAAAAAGTGCAAAAAACGCAAAAAATACAAAAAACTGTAGAAATTGCAAAAAACACAAAAAATGCATAATTTTTGTAGAAAATTTGCAAAAACAATGCAAAAAGTACTAGAAAATGCATGAAAACACCAGAAATGCATAAATTATGCAGAAAAAAACCAAAAAAATATAGAAAATGCAGAAAAATACCATAAAATTGTAGAAAATGCAAAAAATACAGAAAAATACCAGAAATTGCAGAAATAATTGAGAAAATACTAGAAAATTGAAGAAAATGTAAGAAAATAGCAAAAAGTGTAAAAAAATACCAGAAAATTGCAGAAACAATGCAACAAATACCAAAAAGTTGCAAGAAATGTAGAAAGTAGTAGAAAATTGCGAAACTTGTGTAGAAAAATACCAGAAACTTTTAGAAAATGCAGAAAACTACCAAAAAATTGAAAAATATAGAAAATAACAAAAAATATAGAAAAATTGTAGAAAATTAAAAAAAGCTAAAAGTTTGCAAAAAAATCAGAAAAATGCAAAACAATACCAAAAAGTATCGGTATTCGGTATCAGGTATCATATCAGATAACACAAACACAAATACACTTTGGAAATGCATGGATATGAACAAAAAATATGGAAATGTATGGATACACTAGGAAAATACATACAAATTTTATAAATACATTAATAACACTAAATTTAAGATCAAAATAATCACAAAATAGTATATGAATACATTAAAAATGTAAATTTTATGATATATATGAAGAAATATATTACAATAGTAATTAATATATTGGGATGCATAGATATCATATAATTTTAGTTATATTGGTGTAGGTATATGTTGATCACCATGATGATGGGGGCACAAAAGGTGCTAAACCGATACCACAAGAACACTCGCGACAAATCCAAGACTCAACCCACATCCGCTTTGAGCTTAATAAACCAATGCAGACTTGTAATGAGCTTAGTAACCATCGCAGACTTACGATGAGCATAAAACATCACTTGGGACCCACAATGAACAATGGGTGTCGCTTAAGACTTGCGATAACATCGCCAATTTTGTCCTTTAACACGTAGCCACTGGAAAACCTGTAAAGGAACGTAGCCTACACGTTCCACGTGAGCACCCTTAAGAGAAAGAAAACTTTGCCTTTAAAGGATTTCGTTGGACACGTGGCGAAACCTCAATGGTGCTCCCTTAATAGTCAACATAAAGATAAAGATCCCCTTTCCTAAAAGGAAATGTCTCCTTTTAGATCCTTCTCCTTATAACCTTGAGGTCCTCTCTATAAAAAGGGATAGCTCTCCCCCATGTTAGACAAGAGGATTTGACTTCGACCTAGGGTTTTCCAAAAAGAGACTCTCCCTCTTCTCTTCTCTCTCCTCTCTTCCCATGCTCCCCTTCTTCCTTGTTGGCTTCTCCAGACCTTTGGAGACGCGACCATCCGCCAACGGGAGTCCATGTTATCAACAAATGGATCAATCAAGAGTCCAAGACACTAATCATATGCACCCATTTTATTTTAATTATTATATCAGTTATTATTTTATTTTACTAATTTAATTTTTTAAAATTAGTAAAAAATCAACTCAAATTAAAATATCAATTAGTAATTTATAAAAATACAATCTTAACTTAGAGTATATCAAATTTGTTAAAATTTCTAAAATACATATCATATACAAATTCATAGTTTTTAATTACTAAAATAATTATTCCATTATTAATATTTTTATTTTTATAAATTTTATGAAATAAATATAGATTAGTGAATTTGATATATTTAATTTAATATTATATTCTTTAATACTTTTGTTTAGAATATTTTTATTTAATATTTTGTTATTACTTATTAATGTAAATTAAAATATTAGTTAATAATTTATAAAATTTTAAGATTAATTTATATCATATGTGAATTTATATATTTTAAGTATTAAAATATTTATTCTATTATTAATATTCTATTTGTATAATTTTTTGATACTAAAAATCATCTTTTATATAAATGTAGACTTAATAGATTATTTATTCTATTAGTTTATAAAATATTTATTTTTTAATTTTTAGCTAGAGTTGTTAAATATAAATATGTGCTTTTCGTTTAAATTGCATGTGATCACCAAATTTAATAAAATCTATTTTATTTCATTTTTTATCACAAAATGAAATTTGACTTGGTGGCTTGAAATTGGAGCAAGATGTGGATGTACTAGGGGACCCTGAGTTTGAGTCACCTCAAATGCATTTTTTATGAGACTTGGTGAAATCGTTGACCCAACCCATCCTAACCCATCGACTCAATCCATCAAGATCCGAATGGTTAACCTCGACCCAACCCGCCCTGACTCTTTTCCACTTGACCTTAATGGGTTCCTTGACCCATTAATAGAATGAGTGGGTTGGGAGGGTCAAATGGGTTGGGTCAAGATTGCCAGCCTAATATTATTTATTTGTCATATGTTCAATGATAACTCCATATTTTGATGCCTTAAGGGCATCATTTTAGGGGTATTTTAGACCTTAGATTGACTAATTTGTACCCTTTTTTTCGGTTAAATTCAATGTTGTGACCTTTGAGGGTCCCTGTGCAAATTCTAGGTAAAAATGGGGAAATTTACAGAGTTTTCTGTAGATTTTGGGAAGCTGGTGAGAATTCAAACTAAGAGAGGGGGTATTTCTATGAAAAACTGAGCACGAAAGGACGCATCATATCTGCTAAACCCAAAAAGGCACCCCTCCTACTGTATTAGCATACTCCCCTCTCCTAAGCAAACCCTAGGGCGCCTCCCCACTCGTTCTTTTCACCTCTAACAAACCCTAGCCACCCCTAACTGCTAAATCTTCACCTTCCACTCCCCCCCAACATCTAATCTCAACCATCCAAGCCTTAGCAGCCCCTCATATCCTTAGATCTCTCCCTAGACAACATCCTATCCTTACACCTCACTCCTTAAACCTCAACCAATCACCTTAGGTTGCCACATCACACCAACCAATCACATTTCTCCAGCTCTGAGCACCCAAATCTGCTCCCTCCATTCTGGGCGCCAAAATCTCAGCCCTACATAATATTTGTGTGCCCTCTCCTTCTCTTCTCAGCCTTAGTATCACCATAGAACAATCATAATCTTTCATTCTCAACCCTAGGGCACCCATATTTCTGCAAAAACCCAGCTACTGCCACTCTCTTTCTCTCTAATCCCAAACCTATCATTCCTTCTCTATAAAAAGGACCCAAGGGGTCTTGAGAAGGGGTTGGATTCTGCCTCCAAGTAAGATGGAAGGCTGTTCTTTGAGAAGTTCAAGGGTAGAGGAAGAGGAGAACACTCAGGCAAGAGGAGGGGTTCCTACTTGCAGTTCGCCTAGCCACTACTGCCACCTCTGGATCCGGATCCCAACCAGTTTCCCATAGTTTTAGATTTACTTTTTACGCGTGTTTTTATTTTCTGTTCTTTAATTTCCAATTTTTATTTTATTTCTGTAATTTATTTTTGTCTTCCTTTCTGCAGATTTGAAATTTGGCCAGGTAAGATGGAAGGCCCAGCTCGAGGAGTTCGAGGGTCAAAGGATAGATCCAAAGACTACTACCTTTGACTGAGTTGCAGATTTTTTTTTATTTAGTTTTTTTATTTCTATTATTTATTTATTTTTCTACAATTTTTATTTTCAACATTGTTAGAATTTTATTTTAATGGATTCCAATTTAGTTAATTAAATTTTGTGCTTCTGCAATCTCAAATCTTGTTATTTTGTTCGGATTGAAGTACGTAACAAATTTTCCCTTGCTTCCTTGTGGATACACCCCCTTTCTCACCACTAGCTATGTTTTGTAGTTTTTTAGAGAACCGGAAAATTTATAAATATTGAAACTGGTGTTCCAAAGTGGTTAACGACACACTTCTGGACACACCAATTTTTTGGCGTCGCTGCCGGTGAAGCAATGGAGAAAAAATTTTTATTTGCTTTGTTCGGATCTGTTTCATTATATTTTTATTTACATTTGATTACTTGATCTGTAGTCTCATTTTAATTCTTGTTTCTCTTTGATTTTGCAGGACGTAATAGGAAAAGGTGGGGTATCAGAGCGTTGCTGGACTGCTAAAGAAAAGAGAAGACAAGACAAGAGAAATTGGGATTGCGATTCAGGTGTAATCGTCCCAATTTAATCCTGTTCTTTTTTCAAATTCTTTTTGGTAAAGTAGTGTTTCCGATTTCTTAGTTAATTATTTTATTTCTTGATAGATCCAATTTATTTTTTGTTTCGTTCTTAGATATATTTTTTTTTCTATTTATTTCTGGGTTCGAATTGGGTTTTTCATTTTTCGTTTCTAGAATCAATTACTCCTATAACTTTTTGTTTCTTTGATCTTTTTCTTTTAGTACTAGGTGCGTTATTTCCCTAGTTGCTATTTTCTTAATTCTTTTTTTTTTTGTTTTGATCGATTTCTGTGTTCTTTTAAGTTCTGAATTAGTAGATGTGAGTTATTTTTTTTCTTAGATCTAGTTTTTATCTTTGTTTTGATTTCTTGAGCAAACTAGATTTCTGTTTAGGATTGTTAGGTTCTGTTTTTTCTTTATTTTCAGATTAGAAACTCATTTCATTTCTTAGATTTTTATTGCTACATACTCTTATTTTTTTTATTTTCTATTTAATCTTTAGAGTAGCGAACTCCCTTCTTAATCTTCATTTCTGTAGTATTATTTTTTTGCAAAATTAGTTCCTTTATTTTTCTGTTTTCTGTGATTAATTGTTGTTATAATTAATTGCTCTCTTAATTAGTGGTTTAATTGAATAATTGATTATTAATTAGGAAATTATTCAAAATTTTGAATTTGAGTTTAAATTTTAAAATTTGAATTTGAATTTGAATCTAAATTTGAATTTGAATTTAAATTTAAATTTAAAAATTTAAATACCAAATATTGAATTTCAAAAAAAAATTAATATTTAATTTTTTTTTGCATTTGCATTCCAATATTTAGGGTTTGATATGTTCTAGTGCATCCATCAAATCGGATTATTTAATTGCTGAAATCATCTTGTTAGTTGTTAATGTGTTAGAGTTTTTCATTTTTTTTAATTGCTCTCTTTGTTGAATTAATTTGTTTTATTTATTTTATTGTTGAATTGCATATTAGAGATATTTGTTCATGAATTGTAATTAGTTGCGTTTATTTTGTTTATTGTATTTTTCTGTTAATCCATTTAAGGACAGTGCAATTTAAATAAGATAAGGTGGGGATTTCGTCACCCTTCCTTGGCCCAAAAACCACCACCCTTTCACGTACGGTTCAACCTAAACCTTAATTTAAAATTTGGATAGCAAGATCCTTTAGGAGGTCCCACACATTTGGTTCAAAAGTGTGCTGAATTTTAGGGAATCTTGTAATTACTTTCCATAATCGGAGGTTAGTGTTTAAGGAAAGAGGTTAATCGGCTAAGCCTAAGAGGGTTTTGTGGTTACTTAATTAGGTCCTTGCGAGAGCAAGAGGAGCCTTCCACATTTCCACCTCTTACCTAGCTAATCAAAGGAAGTGGCATAACTCCAAGTAAACCTAAGAGGATTTGCATTGGTTGAACCACTAGTTTAGGAAACCTTAGTTCAGCCCGTAGTTCGTGTGTTTGAATTGCTTGCATTTGAAAAAAAAAGGGGTTAAAACAAAATAAAATAAAATGAATTCAATGGTCAGAGTTTGGGGAATGAGAAACTACTTTCAACCTAAGCCACGAATAGATTGGAACCATGTGTCTCAACAACTGGATAAGATTAATGGGATGGCCCAAAGACTTGACCAAGTCCTTGCATTTTGTCAACAATTTAGCCCATTTCCAACCTTGTCATCATACCCAACATGGGATGGCCCAACGACTTTCAATTAACGGATTTTTCCAACCTTCCATCCGTTTAGCCCATTTCCAACCTTCCATCCGTTAATGGGATGGCCCAAAGACTTTCAATTAACGGATTTTTCCAACCTAATGCTAACCCACCATTTAGTCCATATAACCCTGGGTGGAAAAACCAACCCAATTTTGCTTATTGGGCCCAAGCCCAAGAAACTACACTACTAGATGAGCACTCTTAATGGCCAGAAGCCCAGATTCATTGTGAGTATACTGACTACTCGGGGACTCAGCCATCTCAGCCTTATCAAACCGATTCACTTGATGATATGTTTCTGCAGCTCCAACAACTGATCTTAGCTCAGCAACATTCGAACCTAAGATTGGAGAAAAAAGTAATTCAGCTCATGGAAGCTAACCTGCAGTGGGAGAATGATTCAATGCTTAGTCAGCCGATTGTCGACCCTAGAAACGAATCCCTAGGTCTTCCCCAATACCAAGATCTTACAACCTCTAATGTCCCATACTTAGAAAATGTTGATGAAATCTCAGCTCTTCAAAGGAAAGGAAAGTTTGAAGACCTGTGTGAGTCCCAGAGTCCTTCTGCATACCCAGAACAAAATAGGAATTGTTGTATGATAGATGTAAAGAGAAACCCCGAAGAAACCAATTTAGTTACAGTAGATGACCCGACGGAAGAAGCTAATGCCTTAATAAAGTTTCCTCACCCATTTCAATCTTGGCCTACTGTTGAACCTCTACCAGAACTAAAGAGTGAACCACCTATGCATTCTCTTGAATCTCCCCCGCAAATGGAACTAAAGACCTTACTGGACTCCCTTAAGTATGTGTTTTTAAGACCTGACCAAACACTGTCAATGATCATATCTGTGAACTTAACCCCTAGATAGGAAGAGAAACTGTTCGAGGTATTAAAGGAGTATAGGGTGCCATTGGTTGGTCAGTAGCTGATCTGAAGGGGATTTGTCCGTCCATTTGGATGCACCATATTTACATAGAGGAGGGTGCCAAACCAAGTAGGGTGATGCAAAGAAGGTTGAACCCAAATATGAGAGAGGTGGTCAAGCAAGAAGTAGTTAAGTGGTTAGATGCGGGTATTATCTACCCAATTTCAGATAGCATTTGGGTAAGTCCTAGATCAAGGTGAAGTAATCCCTACCCGATTTACCATGGGATGGCGAGTGTGCATCGAATTTAGGAAACTCAACGCAGTAACGAAAAAAGACCAATTCCCTTTGCCCTTCATTGACCAAATTCCAGAAAAACTTGCCGGGCGAAAATATTTATGCTTCTTAGATGGGTATTCTGGGTATAACCCAGTAGCCATTTGCCCCGAAGACCAAGACTTTTACCTGCCCTTATGGAACATTTGCCTTCCGATGAATGCCGTTTGGATTATGTAATGCACCAACAACCTTTCAGAGGTGTATGCCGGCAATTTTTTCGGAAATGGTGGGTGATTTCTTGGAAATATTTATGGATGATTTTTCTGTCTTTGAGGATTCCTTTGAAACATGTTTTGAACACTTACGAAAAGTTCTTCAATGATGTATCGAGACAAACTTGGTCCTTAGTTGGGAGAAGAGTCAATTTATGGTCAAAGAAGGCATTGTTTTATGTCACATAGTTTCCGAACGAGGTATTGAGGTGGACAAAGCAAAAATTGACCTAATCTCTAAACTTCCACCCCCCACTTCTGTCAAGCAAATCCGTTATTTTCTTGGACATGCCAATTTCTACCGACGAATTATTAAGGACTTCTCTCAGATCTCCAGGCCATTGTGCAACCTTCTAGCAAAAAGATGTCCCATTCAGTTTCGATGAAGCATGTCTTAAGGCTTTCAAGTACCTAAAAGAGGCACTGACCAAGGCTCCAATTCTGTAACATCCTGATTGGTTTTTGCCCTTTGAAACCATGTATGATGCCTCTGAGTATGCCATGGAGTTGTTCTGGGACAAAGAGTGAATAAACGTCCTGTGGTAATCTATTAGGCAAGTCGTACCCTCTCGGAAGCCCAATTGAATTATACCACCACAGAGAAAGAACTGTTAGCTATTGTATTTGCTCTAGAAAAATTCTACCCTTACCTATTAGGCACTAAGGTTGTTGTACACTCTGATCACTCGGCCCTAATACATTTGCCATCAAAGAAAGAGGCCAAACCCAGGCTCCTTAGATGGATCCTTCTATTGCAAGAATTTGACCTTGAGATTTGGGACAAAAAGGGGTTCGAAAATGTGGTAGCTGACCATCTATCCCGAATTCAAATTAAAAAAAGTGAGCCCGTCCATGACTATTCCTTCCTAGGTGAGCACCTCTTAGTTGTCTCTCATAATGCTCCCCTGTGGTATGCTCATATTGTCAATTACTTAGCAGTTGGTAAAATTCTCGAGGGGTGGTCTAAGAATGAGAAAGACAAATTCTTTTATCAACTCAAATACTACTTCTAGGAAGATCCTGAGCTATTTCATATATGTTTGGATCAAGTGATCCGGCGGTGTGTCCCTGAGTCTGAACACCAAAGCATCCTCAACTTTTGTCACACTCTCGCTTGTGGGGGCACTTTTTAGGAAAGAAAACAGTGGCCAAGGTTTTGTAGAGTGGTTTTTACTAGCCGAGTTTATTTAAGGATGCCCGTGTCTTTAGCCAAAATTGCCCAAGATGCCAATTTGTCGGGAATATGTCCCGTAGAGACATGATGCCACTTAACCCTATTCTAGCTGAAGAAATATTTGATGTTTGGGGTATTTATTTCATCGGACCATTCCCGCCATCATCTAGGCACGAATACATCTTGGTGGCCATTGATTATGTATCAAAATGTATTGAGGCGATGGCAACTCGAACTAATGATCAGAAAGTCGTCATGAAATTTGTTCAAAAGAATATTTTCTCTAGGTTTGGGTGTCCGCCGGCAATCATAAGTGATGGGGGATTTCACTTTACTAGTGCGCAATTCCGTACGTTGCTCCACAAATACGGAATCACCCATAAGATAGCATCCCCTATCATATCCAAACAAATGGTCAAGTGGAAGTGTCCAATAGGGAAATTAAAAGTATTCTACAAAAGTCCATTAGGCCCGACCGAAAAGATTGGTCCGACAGTCTGGACGATGCATTTTGGGCTTATCGGACTGCCTACAAAACTCCCATTGGAATGTCTCCTTATAGGCTGGTTTTTGGTAAAGCATGCCACCTTCCCATCGAATTAGAACAACAGGCTTATTAGGCCATCAGAAAGTTCAATCTAGATTTAGGCCAAGTTGGATCCCACTGGCCCTGCAATTAAGTGAACTAGAGGAATTGCGCAATGAGGTCTACGAAAGCTCGTGCATTTATAAAGCCAAAACAAAAGCCTTAAATTATAAAAACATTTCAAGAAAAAACTTTTGAACCGAATCAAAAGGTCTGGCTTTTTAATTCTAGGCTGCGTTTGTTCCCTAGTAAGTTAAGGTCTAGGTGGGACGGGCCATTTATTGTGGAAAAAGTGTTTCCGTATGGTGTAGTTAAAATTGTTGATCCAAAGAATGGAAGCACATTCCAAGTCAATGATCAAAGACTTAAACCATATGTGGAAGGAGTCTCTAAGAGCGGAAAGATTGAGAAGATAGGCTTAAGTGATCTAGATAGGATGGCGTCTGGTTGAAGACGTTAAACTTAGCACTGGTTGGGAGGCAACCCAACGTAGTTTTCAGTTGTTTGGATTTTAGGATTAGAGTTTTTCTTTATTTTCTTGATTTGAGACTAGTTGGCAAACCTTGAACCCCTTGGGAAAATCCTCTTGATTGTTCCCTTTGGCCCAAGTCCCTTTGCAACATTCTATTTATGCCATTAGGGACAATGAAACTTAAGTTGGGGGTGAGGAAAGAGAGTGAAAAATTGAAAATAATAATAATAATAATAAGATCTAAGCCTTTAGAAATGTAGAACTAAAAATTTTGCTGAGAAATTTTTAAGTTTTTCCATTAAAAGAGATTCCCAAACAGAAAAATTTGAGGAAACTGATAGAAGAATATTGAATTTTGTAGAAATTGGTAGCAAGTGATAGGAGTCAAAATTGGTCTTATTTGAATATTGTTGAAACCATTTAGAAATTGGAAAATACTCCCAAGTTTGCCTCTAACAGGATAAGAAGAGAAAGATTGAGAAATTAGACAAAAATTGTTAAAGTCATTAGAGACAGTAGACTACCCTGAACAGTGTTTCCAAAAAAAAAAAAGGAATAAAACGTTAACGGACACCCTAGACTTAGTAACCGGGTCTCTTCACCTAATCCAAATGTCGAAATTCACGTCAAACGGAAAAGGGAATGCCAAAGACAATCACCTAATACTTAGTAACCAGGTCTTTTCACCTAAGGCAAGTGTCGAGATTCATGTCAAACGGTGGAAGGTAGAAATAAAAATAAGCGTGTGTCTCAAAGTTCAAGGGTAGAAATCGATTGTCAGAAATAGTAAGAACAATACCTATCCGGTTTTGAAATCAATCTAGATTTTCTTGACAATTTGCAAATGGAAGAGTATACAAGATTTTTAAACTAAGTTTTTGAAATATTCAAAGAAAGACAGTTTTACCCCTTAAGCTCAATACTGATCTATACAAAGTTTGAGAATTCTAGAATCAGGATACTTGGCTGATTTTGTTAAGGATGATCTTGCTATGGGAATGACTTCTTTTTATACTCAGTAGGATTTTAACGCTACATTGCTAAGGGACTAGCAATGATCAAATTGGGGGGTGTGATAAATTTGTATTTTGATGCCTTAAGGGCATAATTTTAGGGTATTTTAGACCTTAGACTAACTAATCTATACCCTTTTTCCGATTAAATTCAATGTTGTGACCTTTGATGGATCCTATGCAAATTCTGGGTAATCACAGAGCTTTTTATAGATTTTGGGAAGCTTGTGAGAATTCTAGGTGAGAAATGAGGTGTTTCTGTGAAAAACTAAGCATAGGAGGGTGCCTCCTCTCTGCTAAACCCAGAAAGGCGCCCCTCCTACTGTATTAGCATACTTCCCTCTCATTGGAAAACTCTAGGGCGCCTCCCCACTCATTCTTTTCACCTCTAACAAACCTATCCACCCCTAACCGCTAAATCTTCACCTTCCACTCCTCCCCAACATCTAATCTCAACTATCCAAGCCTTAATAGCCCCTCATACCCTTAGATCTCTCCCTAGACAGCATCCTAGCCTCACATATCACTCCTTAAACCTCAATCAATCACCTTAGGGTGCCACATCACACCAACCAATCACATTTCTCCAGTTCTGGGCGCCCAATTCTGGGCACCCAAATCTCAACCCTACATAATATTGGGCGCCCTTTCTTCTCTTCTCAGCCTTTGGATCACCTTAGAACAATCCTAACCCTCCATTCTCAACCCTAGGGTGCCCATATTTCTGCAAAAACCCAACTGCCACCCCTCTCTTTCTCTCTAATCCCAAATCTATCATTCATTCTCTGTAAAGAGGACCCAAGGGGTCCTAAGAAGGGATTTGATTCTGCCCCTAGGTAAGACAAAAGGTTGTTCTTGAGAAGTTCAAGGGTAGAGGAAGAGGAGAACGCCCAAGCTAGAGGAGGGGTTTCTACTTGCAGTTCGCCTAGCCACTATTGCCACCTCTGGATCCTGATCCCAACTAGTTTTCCATAGTGTTAGATTTACTTTTTACGCGTATTTTTATTTTTCGTTATTTAATTTCCAGTTTTTATTTTATTTCTACAATTTAATTTTATCAAATTTAATTTTTGTCTTCCTTTTTACAGATCTGAAATTCGGCTAGGTAAGATGGAAGGCGCAGCTCGAGGAGTTCGAGGGTCAAAGGATAGATCCGGAGACTACTACCTTTGAACGAGTTGCAAATTTTTTATTTAGTTTTTTTTATTTCTGTTATTTATTTATTTTTCTTCAATTTTTACTTTCAGCATGGTTAGAATTTTATTTTAATGGGTTCCAGTTCAGTTAATTAAATTTTGTGTTTCTGCAATATAAAATCTTGTTATTTTGTCCAGATTGAAGTACATAACAATTTTTCACTTGCTTCCCTGTGGATATGACTCCTTTCTCACCACTAATTGCGTTATGTAGTTATTTAGAGAATCGGGAAAATAAATATTGAAACTAGTGTTTTGAAGTGATTAACGACACGCTTCCGGACACACCATTCATCATGAAACCATGTTTCTATTTTCTCATTATGAAACTGGTGTTCCGAAGTCCATAGCTAAGGTATTAACTCATTTTCTCATTAAATCCTAAATTTAATTATATTTGTTCCTCATCTTCAAATTCCACTAATTAAATCCATAACCTTAATTTTAATAGTATAAAAATTAATATTTTGATATATATCCTAAAACAAAACTATTTTCTTTCCTCCTAGTAGTGGGTAAGCAATTCAACCATATGAGTCAATTGGTTAACCAATGATGCCATAATTAAGTAATAAAAAATAAAAAATACATTTATCATGTTAAATTAAAATAAGTATGATATGTGAGAAGTAATTTTTATTAATGATAAAAATGGAATATAAAATCTAAAATTAATATGTAAATGATATGATGTTATTGTCAAATCATAAATTTCATAAAAATATAAAATATAAAGAATAACAAGAGGAGGGGTGAGCTGAGTTTAAGGCTTTGTGCCTATCTAATCGAAATTTTGTTCAATGTAATTTAATATATTTAATTCAAACCACCTAATATCGTTCTCCTTCCAAATTTTCATAACAAATAGCTTACTTATTTCAAAATCTGTTGATAGAGGGGATGCTTCCCTATTGCGTCCTATTCTACAATTTCTTAAAATGGTAGTTTAGTGATATGGACTTTAGTCCAATTTTCTCACAACCTATTTCAATTACTTTTGCACAACTTTGAATACCAAGGTTTTTAAAACCGACCTGAAGAATGAACTGGTCAGGGGTCCAATTCATGGGTCAAACGGTCAGTTCGTTCTGACAAAAAAATAAAAAAGTCAACACCATTGAATGGTTCAAATGGTTCAACCACCCGGGTCAGCGGTTTGCTAATCAAATCAATATTTTTTGTCAAAAATCTAGTTTTAGGGAAAAATGGAAACAGTCACCCCGAATTTCCGGTCTGACCATCCGGTCCGATCCGGTTTTGAAAACCATATTTACAACATAAATCAAGTTACATTGTACTTAAATAATCAATATTTGCTAAATCAACTTCTTTCCCATTTATCATAAACATTTGATAATATGGAGATCAAGGTATTTCATACAAGCCTTACCATGTCATCCTTGACCAACCCACCAATTACCAAATACAAGGGTCGCAAGGCATCCCTTGTATTGAGGAGGCATAGGTTCAAACTGCGGAAGGCAAGCTTTCCACATTGTGTGTTATTGGGCTCTGCATCTTGTTCCCTTTATGGGCTAAATCAACGATACCATAAAAGACAACTTAATTACCACAAAAAGAGGTTATAAAAAAGAAAGAAAAAAATCTTCCCTAGAAAAGCCTTAATCGACTGAAACTGAGCCTTAGTGATTGATTAGTATAAAAGGTTCCAATTCAAATTCATTTATAATTTCTCTTATATTAAATTATTAGTTATTCATAATATTATCACTACAAAATGCCTTTATAATTCAAAGATCAAGTAGACTTGTCAATGCATTATTTAATAAGAATTTGAAGAGACTTGTCAATGCATGCATTGATGTTAAAAGATGCCCATGTTCATGTTCTATAAGAGAGTGATTAGATTCAATTTACTTATAACAAGAAAAGCAAATTGATCCTAAAGGGGTGCCCCGTGTAACGTGGATGAGAAACTGGTGTAATGTGGACACCACACTAAACTTCACAACTATTCTCAATTATGAATTGTGGATGGGTCTATACATCTTTTGATTCCATGCATCTCACATATAGCTGGTGAGATGATCTATACAATGAATTATAAAGAAATGATTCTTACACTTTAAACCCAAAATAAGTTGGAAAAAATCAATAAATTCATATTAACCAATAAAAATTTAATTTAAGAAAAGGCAATAAAAATAGTATAAAATAAATTTATAATGATAATTTTTTTAATATTATTTTAAAAATTTTATCTTCATAACATTATTAAATTATTTAAAATTAGAAAAAATAAAAAATTATTAAAATTAAACAAAAAAATTTAAAATGGGCAAATGAAATATTAATTCACATAAGCATATCATCAAAATAATGGTTTCATTGGTTATGCATACTAATGTATGGATAAAACCATAAAAAAATCCCAAATTTACAACTGATATTTAAACAAAAATAACAAAACAACTATGATAATACATATAAGAATGGTGAAAAGCATGTTGCATTCACAACATGCAAACAACACAATCTCCGGTTTGAGTAATTTAGCACACTTTTGTAACAACCAATTTAGTTACAGTAGATGACCAATCATAAGTTTTTCATTGGGCTAAGTGAGCATCATATTTAGTAAATTCATCTACCCAATTAAAAGAATTTGGATGATTCTCCCATTTTGAGTAATGGTTGAACCACTATCCATAATTTGCATTGGTTATTATTATGACTAGTTCCATCAATCCCTTACCATATGACCATGCAGGTGTATGTCTATATTTGACCATCTTTGTATCAATTTATCAATTTAAAAACAATTATGAGATACAATTAATTTACAAAAGCAAGGAAAAATAAATGTAATGTACCAAGTAAGTTCGAAATGTTAAAAACATCTCTAATACATTGACCATATAATCATATTATCTAAAATTCAAATTAAAATAAAAAAATTAAATTGTTCTAATTGGTGTTGCTTCCACATCATATATGCTATATTGCCTCTATGACCAATTATTTGTATCTTTTCTTGTTCATTCTCCTCATCAGAATCACTCTCAGTAGTTTTATTTGCATCCTCACTAGTCACACCTTCCATTTCCCATCCTCACTAGTCATAAATTGAATGATGACATATTTTGTAAAATAGGAAAATTTTCCTTTAAGCTCAATTTGGAAGGAGTACAAATACAAATATGTGTGGTGTGAATACATACAAAATACAAAGTTTTACACTCTACAAATTTGTATTTGTACTCCTTCCAAACTGAGTCTTAATATCCCAAAACACCTCTCTACAATATTCTTTAGTGATGAATGCCTAATTTTCCCATATCTAGGGGAAAGTTGTCAACATTTGTATGGGACAAAAATGCCCCTTTAGTAATGAAATTTTTATGGCTAAGATGGTCATTGTCTTATTTACATGGGGAATAAAAGAACATGGGTAAATGCACTTACCTGAGTAAGTCTTTCTTGAAAAACACTTACCCAAGTAAGTGCATTTACTTGAATGACTTACCGAAAAATGAATGGGGCATAGGAGTCTAACTACATGTGCCTATGAGACTCCTTCACGAACCGGAGACTAGTTGATTCTTAATTGATAGATGGGCTTGGAAGGCCGATAAATGGAATATTTCCTACAATCATCTCTTTAAGCATGTAACAAGAATCTAAATGTGAATTTGATAATTGACACATTTTCCTTGAAAATCGGGTCATTATGAGTATCACATAATCGTTGTGGAGAAAAGGTATTGGCATGTGTTGAGTTTATGATTCTTTGACACCTTTTCAAGCCCTCAAGTTGAACAAGATCCCCACAAATATTAAAATCAAATTACCATCCAACATGAAAATTGACATCATCGAGGATATTGGCACTATATGAAGCTCTGTCACCTCATCCTCGAGTGGGCGTTTGTAGACATATAAATTTTTATGCCAAATAAGTGGACTTAATTTACATAGAAGACCTCTCAAGTTAATATGTACTTCCATGGACCCAAGGCCCAAGTCTACATAAATATGACTTAGTGGCCTAAGGATCCAAGTATACTAAGTCTAATATGACTCACGTCCTATTGTAATAGGGTGGTCCCATTGGCAATACCACTAACTCCTAAATAATGGTGCATGTATGTAAGTTAATTCTAACCTAACATTCCACTTACATGGGATTGGTTAGCAAAGTAGGCTGAGGTGGTAGTCCTAATCTTTGGCTATAAATAGCCTTGCTTAAGAAGAAAGAGATTCATTTATCAACAATCACATTGCAAGAAGTTCGCGCACACCAATACTTGAAGATTACAAGTAACCACACACACTTGCAAACTCCAAAAACTTCAAGATCAAGATAGAAAAAAAAAGGGAAACGTTCCTTAGTTCTCTATAACATATTTGGATTCAAACTCTTCAAAGAAGATCAAGCCATTACAAAAAGGGCCCTTCTTAGAAAAGCATCATTCACAGCCGATCAAGCATGAGGTCGGAGTGAAGAAATCTACATCAACTATTTAGAAACACCAAATTTAAGGAAATCTACACCGACACCTCAAGAAGTACGAGAAACACGTCAACAACCCTCGTCTTCACTGAATTCAACTGTTAACTAGAGGTTGCTCATGTCATTGAGCAGAAATCAAAAAGAGTTCATTCCCTTGTATTTTTCTTTATTACAAAATTTATTTTTGTAATTTGTCTCCATATTTTGTCTTAATAAAATACACAAAATTTGTGTCGATAATGAGGAATAGGTACCTTGCCTTGAAACCCACACAACACTTGGGATAGGGTGGGGAAAATTCAAGGATTCCTCATCCTTGATGAGGAGTGGGTGTCTTGCCTTAAACTCAAATGACAATGAGAATGAGGTGGACAAATTTGAGGATTCTCTATCCCTAACGGAGAGTGGGTGCCTTGCCCTAAACCCGCCTAACACTAGGTACGAGGTGGGAGTAGGGATGGGGTGCCTCGCCCCGTCATCATTCCTGTATAATTGTTAATTATTAGTGAAATTAATAAAAATGTTAGTTTTTGTGATTATTTTTATTTATTAATAGTCAATCAAAACTTCATTTAAAAATAATGAAAATAACAACATTTATTAAAATTACTACCAATGATTAATAAAATTAAATTTGTTAAAAATACTTGTTCATATTAAATTAGCAATAATTATTTTCTATAAATCAACATTAAATGAAAATACAATTATTAAAAATTTAAATGTTAAAAATAAATTTGAATATTTTTAGTTAATTAACAATAAATTTTGGTCATTAATTTATCAATTAATTAATAATAAATAAAATTATTCAATCTTTTATATTTTCTCATGCATCGCACGGGTCCCCACTAGTCTACTACTATATGGGGACTGAGTCCACATGGCATCTTCCTCTTAAAATTTTGCTCCAAAATCTCTTTTGTTAATCTTATAAATTTTTAATTTTTGATTTTTGAATTCTATGTAATTAACTCACATTCAGCCATTCACGTTTCCCACCCCAACTAACAATCTTAAAAGGCATCGTTGAATGAATCACAACTTATGAGTCAAGTCGTGATATCAAGACTAATCTTAGCTTTCACCATCTATGTGTTTTCAAAAGCTTCAACTTCGACTCAAACATAGCAACTTAACCGTACTTCAAAATAATTAGTTAAACGCTAGTTATTATTACAATAATAATTACTAGTAGAGGGGTCCTTGTTTCGCAGGGGCTGGAATGGAATTGCAACATTTTTATTTGCTACATTAAAAAAGATAGTGGTTTCTTAATAAGAAATTTGCAATTATAAGTACTCAAGTCTTGAAACTCATATAAAGATCATCATGTGCTCGTTTTTTAAATATTTCTTCAACAAAGCATCTTATATAAAAGAATGTTATCATACAATGATAGTTTTAAGTTCTAATTCATAATTGTCCTTTGTTTCACATGAAGAACTCCCAATTGACCCAGATAGTAGGACCGTTCGGCCCGAGAACCATCTAGGCAACCGGTTCTGTTTTACTCCAAACCCAGTCCTTGGCCAAAAAACATTGAATCTATCAATGATTCGTTTACCCGAATGGTCAATCCATCGATCCGTTGACCCGTTCCAACGGTTTTTGTCCATTTTTATTTTTTATTTTTAATTTTTGTTGTCATAATGGGCCATCTGTTCGAACCAGACGGTCGAAGTCGACCTGAAAACTGGTGGCCAAAACGGTTCCATTTTTTGGTCATTTTTTCTAGATGTCAATAATTAGACGAAATAACATTGTAGTCATAGTCATGGGAAGGGTGGACATTGGAAGGGATTCTAAAACCTTGAAAGATAAATCCAAAGTGACCTTAAACACAGAAAAAAATGGCGATAAATCCACCAAACTGAAAAAATCAAGGAAAAAAAATCAGAGAATTGAGTCCAAAGCTTTGCTTTGAGACGGAGCTAAACATACATGCAATCAAAGAAAGAGACAAAGAACATCATCTTGAAAGAAAATTAAAAAAAAAATACACTACACAAGAAAAACCAAAGAAAAAACAAAAGAGAAGAAATAAAATGGTGGTAAACCCTAGATCGTACACGCTCGAATAAAGCCAATAGTAGAATAAATCTTTGAATAGTGAAAATCCAAAAGCATAAAAAATCATGGTTTTCGAACTGCTATTGACCCGAACGGATGGACATTTTGGTCCAGGAACTGTCCAAGCAACCGGTTCCGTTTTACACAAATCTCGGTCCCTAGCCAAAAACTGTTGAATTGTCCAACGACCCATTGATCTAGGAGATCAAACTATCGACCCGTTGACATCTTCAATGGTTTTTTTTATTTTTTTTAATTGGGAACCGTCTAGGAAACCGATTTTGGTTTATCCTAATCCTGGTCCTTAACTAAAAACCATTGAATCGGTTAATGACCCATTGACTCGGGCGATTGAACTAATTATTTATTGTATGGTTTTCAAGCAAATTTCATAAGAATTTTGGGGTATTTTATAAATAAAGTTAAAAGATTTTGCCATTATTTTTTAAATAAATGTTATAAATCGTCAAAAAATTAAATAGTTTGATCAAGACAAGTCACCAAACCACTTCAGTGCTACGAAGAAATGCAATTGGCCAACATAACCATAAGCCATCAAACCGCCTTAATTAGTAATTTAGGTCATTTCAGTAATTTTACAGTATTAAATAAACGAATCATTACGCTAATTTTATTCCTTTTATTATCTTCACATTGTGAACGAATACCACATGTAACCTAGCTATGTATCATATGCTTCTCAGACAAATTTATTTGATAAGAACTTTGAGTATTGACTTTACTTAGAAATAAATCTTATAAATTGATAAAAGAATTTCGTAAATAGTTTGATTGAGAAAAGTCAACAAACTATTAGCAAGAAACCGCTTGCGAAACGCCACGTAACCAAACACCCACTTAAGCCTCTATTATCATCAACCGGTCCATTTGAGTTCCTATCCCATATTTCAAGCGATTTGGCCCAACCTGACTAATTAGAATATATTTGTTTTAACTTTTAAGTCTCCGTTTGGTTGTGGGAATAAGAATTAGAATGGGCTATTTCGATTCTAATTATTTAGTTGGACGGAATTAAAATTCTATTTCTATTCCTGGTGGAATGACATTCTTCTATTTGAGGGAATGGTCATTCCCTTCTTTTCCCTTGAGAATAAAATTCTCATTCCTGTTTCAATCAAACAGACTATGGGCCTGAATAAACCATTCTGATTTTAATTTCGAAGGATTTTGGTTCTAATTCTGATTCCGTTTTTTATTTCAACTCTAGACCAAATGGACCCTAAGGTTTGGCGTTGGATTGTGATTGGAGAAATAAAATATCATATATCTGATAAAATGTGTGATAGAAATAATGGGTGTACTCATCATAAGATAATCTCTATTAGTAAGAAAACTTCAAATGCACAATACATATTAGTGGGACAGTATAACAAGAGAGAAACAGAGAAATTCAAACCAATAAAAAAGACAGAAACACAGAAAGTAGAACAATCATATAATTAACCATTAACAAGCTGACAAATTAAGCAAGAAGGTTTTCAGCTGGGTTGCAGAGTAATCAAGCAAGAATTTCTTCCAGGCGTTTGGTTTTCTCCATCTCTTCCAGCTGCTTGTCCTTGGGGAGCTTCTTGAGCCTATCACGCTCCAGTTCTCCACAAAACTTCCTTCGGTACATCTCAGTGAATGTGATTGACTCATCCAGCACTGGCGTCTCTCCTTCTCTAATCTGGAGTGGATACACAATTGCCTCAGGTGCTGGGTACAGGAAGGTTGCGATTGAGAGACGACTGCAGCTGGAGTTCACTACTGCCTGGTGATCTGCCTTCTTGAATCGCCCATTGCTTAGATACTATGAGCAGCCACATCAACTGTGTATTAGTCTCTATTTATGGGAAAGCAATACAAATTAATGGGAATGTTAAGTATTGGATTGGGTAGGCTTAGTTTCTCAATTTTGGGCTGGCCCTAGCCTTTTGAGTCAGATCCATTTAAGTTGGCTTCAGATTAGGGGTTTCAATTGGACTGGATTTGGTCCAATCTAATTCAATAAATATTTTGGACCATTTTGAAACGGTCCAATTCAATGTCTGGACTGCCCAATCTGTTCAAATTAATTTTGATTTAGATTGGTTCTAACCTAAACCTGGTCCATTGACACCTATGCTCTTATCTTCTTATCAATGGACTAGATATTGACTCAATCCAACCCAATCCAATATAAATTCATTATGGATGGACCAGGTCCAGTCCAATCCAATAAATACTTTGGACCATTAAGTCTGGCTGGTCTAATTCAATATGTCTTGTTGGTCCATCCAATCTATCTAAATTGATTTTGGTTTGGATGAGGTCCAATCTAAAACCGGTCCATTGGCACCCTTACTTTGGATATCTACTTAACCATAATTGGACCGAATCGGATCGGATTTAAAAATATGATCCACTCATTTATGGAATTCGGTATTATTTGATCTGATCCGATATATGTATGCATATGTAAATATCATTTTTTTAGTACTAAAATTCTTCAAAATTAAGTTGGAATTGGGGTTTAGATAAATTAACTTTTTTATTTAATTTTATTTGTAATTTATGATAATTTTTTTTGTGGACTTAATGAATTAGATCGAAATCAGACAACCAGATATATAAACCAATCGAATTTAAATCTATCTTTTACATATCCATTAGATAACAGATTGAATTTGAATCTCTTAGATTCTTAATTATCTGAATGGATTCTGATCCTATCTGTTTGCAGCCCACTTAATTTCATCTGATCATCACTTAATTAGTAAATAATATTCTACTATTTCATATTGATAGGTTTTTACTCACATGACCGTGGTCGCCAAGGTTAACGACGAATGCACCCTCGATGGGCTGAACAGTGATCCATGTCTTGCCACCATCCCTAGTAGCCTGGAGCCCTCCGACTTGGTCTTGAAGCAGAATGGTGATCGTGCCGGGATCAGTGTGTCTTTGGACGCCGAGTGTGAGGTCAGGCTGTGGGCACTTAGGATAGAAGTTGACAATAATCTTTTGTTCCATCTCAACGCAAGCCTTACTAAGCTCGTCTTTGCCAAGGCCCATTGCCTCTGATAGCACCTCCAGCAGCCTGCACGCTAGGTCCATCATCTTCTCACTGTAGGTCTCAGTCGCCGCCACCCATCCCTCTGGTTTGTCCGGCCACCGCGAGTAGTCCCGGCTGCGAAGTGGGTACGAGAAGTAGGTCACAAACTCACGCCAGTCCTGGACTGCTCCTCCCTGTAAATCATCTTTCACATAAGCACAAATTCGTACAAAGTAGCCAGTAGCTCATCAGTATCATGACCACAGCTCCTTTATATGCGAGAAATAGCAAGACAAATTCTGAATCCTACACAATTCAAAATGACAAATATCTCTATCTTAAAATACTAATACCCGCCGGTATATTAACATCACTTCTGAACAGTCATACCTACACCAACTGTACGATGGAGCTAAGAATTTTTAAAGTATGCTGAACAGTCATTCTCATTCTCATGAAAAACATCATATGCATACCTGAATATGACTAGAGACAAGGAATCCACCCTTCTTGCCACCAGTCATATCATACCGGAGCTTCTCCTCTTCAGGCAAAGCAAAGAACTCTCTACCCAGTCGAGCCATCTCAGAGATGAGATTTCCATCCACGCCATGGTCGATGATTTGGAATATCCCCCACTGCTCACATGCTTCTACGATTTTCTGGCATATCTCCATTCTCCGACCCTGTGATTCATCAATTCCAGCAAGAGAAATAACTGGGATTTCATTGCTGAATTGGTTGTGAGCCACCTTAGGACGCTCGTCTTCACAGCGGATAAAGCTTGGAGGAAGTGTCTTTTCCTCAACTAATGCCGTCAAAGTTGCATGCCCCATTTCTCTCTTTTTGGGTATTGTGATAGTGGTATGATGTTAAGGAAATGCTATATGCAGCCATATTTATAGATTTGAATTTGCTATAGCTACCTTCATGGGTGGCACATTCAGAGGTAGGTAGGGAGAATGGACAACCAAAATTGTCAAACCTTATTATGGGTCGTCGACTTCAGAGATTAGTATATTTCTGAAAGAATATATGAATAGAAATAAGGATGCAACTTAGGTTGATTTAATGCAAGCCTAACCCAAAAATGTTGCCTTGGTTTGAATTGAAATGAAGTCTGGATTAGGATTAGGGTTGAAAAGTACGAACCTATATAACAGGTTGGATTAGGGTTGTGGCCTTCGCCAATCTAAACCTAACCCAGCCGCTCCCCCCATCCCCTTCCCTAAGTAGTAGTAGTAAAGCGTAAGTAAGTTCAATTAATTAAGCTTCACTTATTAAGATGGCACCACCTACTTCTGCCTTGTGGAGCTATGATGCAGTTAATCTAGACCATCTCAGATAGGAGCCTTGCACATTGGCCAATTGTTAACTCCCTCAATCTATGACGTGTGCCATATATCATCTTGAATTGAAGCTTTCCCAAGGTTGTGAAACAGTCAACAATAAACAGTAGATGCAAATTTTCATTTGAAGAATTAATTGCTATAGTGAAAGATTTATCTAGATCACTGACTGATTTAGGTAGGAATGATTTTCTCCATGAATAGAGAGAGGCGGGTGGAGATGGATGTGGCAAGCATGCAACCATGGAAAATATAATAAATCTCTTGGCCATTATAAATCATGAACAGATTACTCAGCCAGATACCCTTTTCATAACTAGATGATTCCTTCACCTGAAAATGGTTTCAAACGACTGATATGAAATGGTCTCTTCAATAACCTACATGTCATTGTTAGATAGTCAGTCCAGCTTCAACAACACCCTCTGTGCATTTTAGCTGAACGTTTAGCCCGTTCAACGCTTGACAACCGTCATTTAACTGGGACCCAGATAGGTCACTCGGTCACTGGTTCAGTGGTATCTCATGGGCTGGTCCAAGTCTCATAAGTCTTACAACATTAATGTTTAATTAGTATCATGGTTTTTAAAAACGACCCAGAGGCCGAACCGGTCAGGGTTCTGGTTATTGGGTCGAATGGTCCGACTGTTTGAACCGAATAGTCAGCCCATTCTGATAAAAAAATAAAAAAAGTAAAAATTGATCAAAATTGTTCAAACGGTTAATCGCCCAAATCAGCAGTTTGTTGACCAAAATCAATGGTTTTGGACAAATTTCTGGTTTTGGGGAAAACCAAAACCGGTCACTTAACTGATTCCCGGTTTTTCCGATACGACCATCCGATCCGGTCCGAATTTGAAAACAGTGATTAGTATTAAACTTTCCTGAGTTTTTGGTCCTATCTGTTTTTGAAAATTTGAAATAATGACATATTATTATACTTTTTTATCAACTATTTACATATATCTTTTCACTATTTTGAATGATATTCAATTTAGTTTATTCTCTTCAAAGAAAGTGTATATATGATATGCATTTATTTCTTTTTGAAGTTTTTTGGTTAACCTTTTCACAAATCTATTTGACTATTAATTTTCAGGAACTTATTTTCAACCCAAGTTGGTCATGCTCAGCCATCAAAGCGATTGTTAGGTAATACCAACCATCAAATCATGAACTAGATTTTTTTTTTTTGACAGGTAAAACTAAGATATAATAACAAAAAGAGATAGATATACAATCTTCAACCCTGGGTATCCCATTAAAGTAATTGTTATAGACAAAAAAGGGAGAAGGGTGAGTTTTGGCAGCTTAGGATACCGCATGGGCTGTTAAGTTAGCATTCCTACTTATATACATAATTCAAGTTTCCTAATAGCAAAAAAGTATTCAAAAACAGCCAGTGACAAGTCCAAGGGTAGTCCTTGTGATCCTTGAAGGCGCTTATCAGGCACCGGGAATCAGCATATATGCAAACTTCATTAAAAGACCAACTCTGAAGTTCTTAAATTGCCTACAATACAGTAAATAGTTCAGCCTGAAGAACTGAATTGACTTCAGAAGTATGACCTCCTAAAATTTTTAATACAGATAAGTTTCTTGAGACAATAACAACTCCAAAAGTATATAGAGAATGAGATATTCTTCCTGCATCAGTGAAAATGAGATAATCAGTTTGCTGAGTCAAGCTTATGGTTAAAACATTATGACCTTGAGGATTGGACAGGGAAGTAGGGCTAGGATGATTAGAGAGATGATAAAGAGTATTCACTAGCTTAGCCACTTTCTCTGGGTTAGTAACTATATTATTAAAAACCAGATCATTCCTAGCCTACTAGATAGAATACCAAGCGATAGCTAACCAGCCGAGAATTTGCAAGAAAAGATTATGATCATTGACAAGATTATGCAAGATTTTAAAATTAGAAGTGATATCATCCTGAAGCATAGTGTGCAGATGCAGATTCCAAGGATTTGAGAAAAGAACAGCTTGGGCAAACAGACAATTAAGGTTTCATCCTGATTTTTACAAAGGCCACACAAACTCTGATCGATGTCCAGATGTAATTGAGTTCTAACAGGAATGAACTTGTTTAAGAGACGCCAGATAAATAATTGGTATCTAGGAGGAAAAGGCAACTTCCAAATGTGCTTTAAACAAAATTTCAAATCAGAGTTGAGAGTTGGCAAAGCATTTTGCAAATCTTTTTTTATAATGAAATTTGATGGAGAATTTACCAGAAGTGTGATGAATCCAGATCCAGGAAATGTTATTAATAGCAGGATACACTGGGGTTCATAGCATTCTATCAACTTCTAGAGAGGGAAAAGAGTTCTGAAGGGATTCTAAGTTCCAGTGACCTTCTTGAATAAAAGCTGTGATTGAGGTCTGATTGAGGTGCTGGGGCAAAGGTCGGGAGATCCAACCAAATTGGCCTTCTGAATGGATCCAAGCGCTTTGAGATAGGGGAAAAGAGGAATCTTCATTGACCAAGCCACCACATTTTGAGGCTAGATCTTTTAACTGTGGTCCAATGGGTTTCCAAAAAAAGGAACTTGTAGAAGGGATGGAATAAGGAAAGATATTATTGTTTTTGAGGTATTTTGCTTTCCAACACCTAGCCCATAACCTATCCTGCTCATTCAAGAAGTGCCAGACAACTTTTTTCAGAAAACTTTGGTTCATTAACTTGAGCCTTTTGAACCCTAAGCCTCCATGAGATTTAGGAAGGGTAAGAGTATTCCAAGAGCACCATGTTAAAAGGTGTTTGTTTTTGTCTGAGACTCCCCACCAAAAGTTACGGATAGTTTTCTCAATGCTATCAATGGTTTTTTGGGGGAAATTGATCAAAGACATTGCATGTAGAGGCACAGATTGGAGTACAGATTGGATGAGGACAGCATTTCCTGCTTGATTGATAGCTGAGGATTTCCATTTGCTTAACTTGACCCATAAGTTCTCTAGGATGTAATTCAAGTTGTTATGCTTGTTTTTATCCTAGAAGAGAGGGAGGCCAAGATATATGGAGTGTTTGCTCAAGGATTTAAATTTTAGTTGCCTACTGATCATATGCTAGAGTCTAGGATGTGTATTTTTGCTACAGAAAATACCAGGTTTATCCAAATTAATGACTTGATTAGAGACTTCTTGGAAAGAATTGAGGATTTGGCCTAAATTATCAAGTTCCTTCCTGTGTGCTCTAAGGAAGAGCATTACATTATAAGCAAAAATGAAGTGCGAGATCTTAGGAGCAGAGGCAGAGATAGGGATGCCTTGGATTCTACCCTCTTGTTCAGCTTTATGAAGAAGTCTTGAAAGAGCTTTCATGTCAATGATGAACAAGTAGGGAGAGAGAGGATTGCCTTGGCGAAGGCCTCAGGAAGGGCAAAAGTGACCCTCTGAAGTCCCATTTATAAGAAGAGAGTAAGAAATAGAGGAGATGCACTCTTTTATTATAGCACAAAAGGAGTCCGAGAAACCTAGGAGATACATAATTCTAAGGAGAAAGTTCCAATCCAGTCTATCATAGGCTTTGGACATATCTAGTTTAATAGCTAGATAGTGAGTCCCTTTCTTTTTGTGCTTTAGAAAATGAAACATTTCTTGCGTTATAATGGAATTATTAGACATTTGTCTTCTTGGCACAAAAGTTGCTTGATTGGGACCTATACATTTGTCTAAAACTATATGGGGACGATGGGTTAAGACCTATGCTATTACTTTATAGATTACGTTACAAAGGCTAATAGGTCTGTAGTCCTGAACTTGATTGCAATCCACCTTTTCGGGATGAGGCAGATAAAAGTATGATTTAATCTCTTGAGGAGTTTTTTATTTAGAAAGAATTCTTGAACAATTGAGATTAAATTAGGGCCCATCAGAACCCAGAAATGTTTGAAAACCAGAGCAGGCATACCATCTGGTCCCAGGGATTTAAGGCTCCCTATAGAAAATAGAACTGCTTTAATTTCCTCAGGCGAAGGAGGAGAGAGGAGCATTTGATTGTCTTGCTCAAAAATAACAGGGGAGAACACTTCAGACAACCAACCTAAGTTAGAGGAGTTCTGAGAGGAGTACAAAGACTTGAAGTACTCAAGGAAAGTTGAGGAGATGTCTTCATGAGAGGTCTACCAGATGTTATGATCATTTTTTATTCCCTCAATGAAGTTTCTCTTCCTTCGAAGGAGGGTACTCTTATGAAAGAAATTAGTATTCGTATCTCCTAGTTGGAGCCAAGTCTATCTTGAATTTTTTCTCCACAAGCTTTCTAGTTGTTTGGAGGTAGTTTCATAATCAGCATAAAGCTGATCCAGATTTTGGAGGGAGTTTTGCTATTCAGCCTTAATAATTTTCTCTTCAAGAAGCTTTAACTTTGTCGTGGGTTGAACAAAAACTTTGTTCCTCCACTGAATAAGATTTAATTTCAGAGCTTCTAAATTTTTAGAAAGCTTATAGGCTGCATAACCTGGGAAACTGGACTTCCAAGAATCAGAGATAAGGAGATGGTAGGAGGAGTCTGATAACCACATTTCAAAGAAACGAAAAGGTTTAGGATAGATCTGACAAGGTGGGTCTAAATTTAAAATTAGAGGGTGGTGGTCAGAGCCCCATCTTTTTCCTAGAGATAAGGAAGCATTCGGGTAAAGTTCAATTAAGTCTAGGGACATGACAGCTCTATCCAGGGTACGAGTGATGAAACCATTGGTTCTTTTATTGGACCATGAAAGACCCCCCTAAATATTTAATTCCAGTAAATTATAGTCACAAATGAAATTCCTATATTCAGTGGAAATCACAGAAGGAATCCTACTAGGAGAAGGATCTTTAAAGTTTCAAGAAGCACCCTCATTAAAATCACCAATTAAAAGCAAAGGCAAAGAAAAAGAACAAATCCAGGAGTTTAAGTCCCTCCAGAAAGAGTTTCTATGATGTTTTACTAGAGGTCCATAATGGAAGCCAAGAAGCCAAGAACCTTTATTGGAATTAACTAGAAAGAAGACATACCTGTCTATAGATTTGATAACAGAAACACAAAAACCGGATTTCCAGAGAACGGCTAGTCCTCCTGCTTGTCCTTCAGGGGCGATAAAATGAAAATTAGGATATTTTAGCAAATTCGAGATATTAAGCATACTGTTATCAGGGATTTTTTTTCTCGCAAAGGAAAAGTAAATTTGGGTCAAACCGGTGGACCAAATCCCTTAGTTCTTGAATTGCCTTGGGGTGCCTGGCCCCACGACAATTCCAACTTAGGATTAACATTGATCAAGGTGGGGCTAATAAGGGCCAGCCACCTCTGGCCGTAGTAAAAAGGAAAACCAAATAAAAGGGAAGAACTTACCGTGTCATTATCATCTGGATCTCTGATAGGGGCTTTAGACTTGGCTAGATTAATATGAATGGTATGCTCCTCTACTAAGACCGAAGAGTTGTCAAGCCTGTCATAGGTTGGTAGCTCAGAGGAATGGGCGATTTCCAAATTAGCCAAGAGATCCAGACAAAGGTCTTTTACCTCGAGAAGAAGAGGGACCCGTAGAATCACCAAAGGCATGGTTTGAGAGGAGTTGAGTATCTTCAGCAAGGTGAAAAGTACTAGCTGACACACGAAGCGGGCCATCAGAAGGGGAAGGTATGTTAGAAGCAGGGGTTGAGGTAACAGGTATGGTCATTGGTTAAGTGTGATTCGGGGATTCCTGAGAGTGGTTTGCTTCCTGAGGAAGATTAGGAGGTGGTGGGGGAGATGGATCGGGACATGGACGAAGTCACTAAAGATAGGTCGTTTCCAAGAATGTCTCATTGTTAGTTTTGCCCGAAGCCAAGGGCCTGGATGAATCATTGTATGACGGTTAAAATACTGGTCAAAGGAACGACCTCCAGCCTGAGGTAAGGGCTGAGAACAACGTCATAACATATGGCCGATTTTACCGCAGATGAAACGGGTCCAAGGCAGATCTTCATACCGATAGGTAATCCAATTTGTGCCACAAACAAAATACTTAGTTTTCAAAGGTTGTAAAACTGAAATGGTGACTTTTGCTCTGATGAAGTTCTAATTAACTATAACAAATCGGGTTGGGCCTAGACGTTCAAAAAGGGGAGTTCCTATAGCAACTGAAAGAGATTCGAACGGGAGGTCATGGATTTGGACCTAGACCTCTATCTGTTCTAACTCCCACTCATACTGTGGACGCCCAGGAACCCAAGGCTACATAAGGATCCATTGCCCATTAAGGGTCCAGGGCCCATTGTTTCAGATTCTGTCATAGTCCCCCTGATAGTGAAAGTTCAAATGAAAATGGCCCCTAGGGAAAGGAGCCAGGAATAAGCTATCGTCATCTAGGTTCCAGAGCTCGTACAAACCTTGGACTACCTCTGCAAACTGGTTAGTAAGTCTCGGGAGGAGGTGGCAGATCAGAGAAAGGTGCCATTGTTGGTGAATGTTAGGAGGAATGAGATGTTGTATATCAGCTACTTCAACAGGACCATTACCACGAAGCATTTGTTGAAAGGCTTCATTTAAAGCATCTATTTTATCCATTAAGAAAGTAGGTTAAGAGGACAAGAAAGGGAAGAAGACAAAGGATGAAGAGGGAAAGGGACTGGAAAAAATGAGAAGAAAGGAAGCACAACTAGAGAGTAGGCGAAGGGAGAAAAGAGACGCAGGCTTAATAAAAGCGAAAAGACTAAGCAACTACAAAGCTATAAATGCAAACACAACTAAACCTTTAGTTCTAAAGAAACCAATACATATCTAACTAGTTAATGAGTTAAGTTGAACCGAGAATACTCCCTGTTAGTATTTTTCGAAACCATGCAGTTAATGCACTATGTGTCCCACATAGGGGTGGCAATTTTTCACCCAACCCACCCATTTACTTGGCGGGTTGGGTTGTGGATAACCGTTGGGTTAACCATTACAAACATTAGTATTAATTTCTTAGCCTTTTTTTTTATTTTCTTCATTTGAATTAAATAATTTATAATTAATGCATTAATTTTCTATTAATTATTGACTAAATTTAGTTTTGTCTTGAATCAACACACTTCACCCAACATAAATCCAAATCTATTTGACCCAAGTCCAGACCAATTCAATGTGGTACGACCCGACCCAACATATACCAATCCGAGTTTACCCAAATTCGAAATAGACCTCGGACGGGATGGCTCGGCACCACTTGCTTTGTCCGGTTTGGGTTGTCCAGTCCAACCATTATTCACACAGCCTGGCTTGACCCAGAACAAGCTGATTTGGGTCAACCCAAATCCAAAACGGCTGGATCGGGTGGGGTTTGAACCATAAACCGCCCCGCTTGCTTTGCTCGGTTTGGATCATCCAATTTGGTTCATATCTATACAATTTGATCTGAATCCGGCCCGGTCTGATTTACTTCTTTTGACCCGCTTTGGGCCAATCGATTCGGCCCCAAATCCGGGTACAAACCTGATATGAGCCGACCCAAGTCAATCCACCATCTGGCTGAACCCATCCGGTCTGGTCCAACCGGATCAAACCAGCCCGATCGGGGTCTAGTCCGACTGGACTGAACTGGTCCGATCGGGTTTTGTCCGACCGAATTGAACCAATTTGAGCAGGGTCTAGTCTGATTGGACTGGCTTGGATCTAAACGGTTCAACCACTCTTGAAGTTGATGTGATTACCTCGAAGACAATCTAATTAGATAGTTCAAGTTGGTCTGATCGGTTTGAACCTATGTGGTTCGTCAAATCCGAAACCCGAACATAGTTAAATGGCTTTGGTGCTTGTATAAAAATAATACACATGTAATGTGAATTGAACCTTCACCACTTCTTTAATTAGCAACTACTATTACCACTAAGCTATGACTAACTTATTTATTAAAAAGGAGCTAGTTTTTTTGTGTTAAGTACATAAATATAAGATTAATAAATTTGGACGGATTAGATTAGATTAAAGCGGGTTTGGGTTGAATCCAACCCATTTAATTTTATATAACTACGTCATAAACGAGTTGGCGGGTTAAATGGATTGGATTGAAACTCAAACCAAACCAAATCCATCCCAACCCGCCCAATTGCCACCACTATTCCCACACAATTCAATAGTTTAAACAATTGTCTTCGAGATAAAAGAGTATGAATTAAATGATGCTGGCATAAGTTTTCCAACCCGCAGGCATAAGAAGATCACATTTTCAGGAGACCAAAGCTTCAGAGAGGGTTACACGTAGTTAACCTCTTGCTGGCAACCATAAACCACCGTCGTTGTTCATCCTTCGGTGATTCAAATCAAGACTTTGGGTCAGACCACCATTAAGCGGTCTCTACCAGTTTATCTAAAAGACTGTTGAATGTCATTATCACAATCATCTGATGAACATACCATTAGAGAGTTGTCTATCTCGGGCAACTCCTTAGTTCAGCCATCTGGGGTCTTGGGAGTGATTTGAACCTTCCAAGTTGTAACCATCAACATCAACATCAACTAGAACTAATGATCGGATTGATTTGAACCTTCCAAGTTGTAACCATCATTGAATGAAGCCAATAGTCCAAAGACTTCAAAAGTTCATTTTATTGCTTTGTCATTAATCAAACTCTTCAAAAGTCCTCTCTTGTTTGGTTTGACATAAAACTGTCTGTTTCATTTTTGTCATTACGTGGTGTACAAGTATACTGGTTGGTTGAGGCTCGTGGCTTGTAACCTTTCAACGGTGTTGGTTTTGAATGGCTCTTATATTTATACGTAATTCTGAACTGCTTGTTGGTTTTCAGGTTTACTTGGTGTATTGGTTGGGTGGCGCTTGTGGGCTCGTTCTTTTTTTGTGAGTTCTGAATTTATCGTGTAGCAATGCTTCTGGGCTTAATTGTTCCTTTTCAGTTTTGAATGAATTTGAATAAGCCTGTATTTAGTTTCTTATAAAATAAGAAAGAAACAGAAAGTTGAGAAAAGGTTGTTAAGGCTGAATTGCTGGGTTGGGCTGGTAGAAGGTGGAGAGTTACACACGTAGGGATTATTGATCTTGTCTTTTATAGGACGTGGTTTGATGCATGATTTATTTTGAAGTTCATGGATAGCCCAACGAAAGATAAATCTGTCAATATATATATATATATATGGGAAATATCATTTTAAAACTCTTGATTCTATATATTAATATTTTTCACTTTCAAGTTTCACCAACTTTGTAAGTGGGAATTGCTCTGAACCTAATAGGCTTCCTTTTAACCCAAATCAACATATAGCAATTTCCCTGCTTTTATGATATTCCAAGAAAGATTCTATGTTCCAGACTGCGAAAATGAGACTAAATTGCCTATTGGTTCAAATCAGTCTCCGACAACATCCTATAGCACATTCTTGTACGTGTATTGGAAACATCTCCCGATAATGACATCATCATTTCTGATATTATCATAGGGAGACATTCTTAATACACGTGCATGGCAAAGATGTGCTGTGAGACGTTGTAGGAGGCTGATTCGGTCTCCTGTAGAACTCAGATTAAGTACTTGAAAGCTACTATAAAGGGAAATCTCTAAGATCTAGAGACAGACTCACAGATTCAAGAAACAATTGGAGACAACTTAATTTGAATAGGGCTGAGCGTTTGGCTGAGAGAACACTATTTTATAACCTTCCCACCCAACGTTAACCTCTCTCTAATTTTAGGAATGAAACAACTGAATAAGAACGTTGGGTGGATTGCTCCCCAAGAGACTGATTGAAGCCCCATCAGATTGAGACAAGTGTTTCATTGACCAATGATCTAACCATTTGCTCATCCAGCCTAAACCAAGTCAAATGGATTTCAATTGATCCAATAAGAGTAGGAACTAAGATCTAGAGTAATCTAACAATATTAGCATCTCTAGGAATAAAAGATTTTCAAGTAAACAATCAAATAAATTTCTTTTATATAGAAAATAAATAAATAAATAATAATTTAAGAAAAAAGTAAATGATTGTATATGAAAGTATGGTTTTTAAAACCGACCGGAAGATTAGATCAGTCAGGGGTCTAGTTACCAGGTCGAAGGGTCCGATCGTTCGAACCTAATGATCAGCCTGTTCTAACAAAAAAATAAAAAATTTAAAAAAATAAAAGCCGGTCAAAACCATTTGAATGATTAATCGCCCGGATCAATGGTTTACTGACCAAAATCATCGATTTTTATAAAAAATCAGATTTTGAGAAAAACCAATTCCAGTCCGCCCATCAGGTCCG
Source organism: Nelumbo nucifera (assembly GCF_055504915.1). Classification (NCBI taxonomy): domain Eukaryota; kingdom Viridiplantae; phylum Streptophyta; class Magnoliopsida; order Proteales; family Nelumbonaceae; genus Nelumbo; species Nelumbo nucifera. The sequence continues at coordinate 50,677,421 of NC_142653.1, read as the reverse complement.
GTCTGATTTTGAAAACCATGTATAAAAATATTACATGAAGATAATTATAAGATAATCTTTCATCAACATGTAATTTGTCACATGACCATTAGATACTCCAATATATCGAGGATTAAGCGACGACTTAGAGCCTTGATTTATTGTTTTATGGCTGATTGGCATAGCAAATGCCAGTAAGCTTCACGAGGACCTATGTCCACTTATCCCCTTCAAAGTTTCAGTGAGTCAGGATATGGTTAAGATCCTTTTGTATAATCTGCGATTTTTTAAATAAGGTCAAATGGATGTTAATTCTTTTTTATAATTATTTTAATGAATTTGATCTCGAAAATCTACAACACTCTAGACTGTGGCGTTGACGTGGGCAAGCTCAAGGCTTTTATTTATTTACTTTTACTTAGAAACCTGCTCACATAAAATCTGAAAACCCAGTTGTACTCACACACCACAAGGTAGATTATTAATGGTCTATACGTAAATCAGATGCCAACAATCATGATACACCACATAGCCTGGTGTGTGAGACCACGTGTACATAGATGACGGGGCATAATATTATTGACCCAGTATTGCGTGTATGTTAGGATGCTTACTTACAAATGGATAATTTTATCAATCAAGCCCACGCTTATCGTCTTACGGTCTTACCATTTACCACCAATGTAATGGGCCCTGCAAATCTGCAATTGGGCCATGTGAACTTCTACCCTCCAGACTCCAGTTCAGACCATAAATTAGGTCAATAGGAAAATCCATCGGAGGCTCGGAGATAGGAATAGCAACGGGGCAGGTTTGGGGTGGGGCACCCCCTAACAACCATTCGAACCTAATTGTTAAAGTAAAAATTATTTTTATTTATAATAAAAATGGAATACAAAATTTAATAATAATAATTATTAATGCAATTTAAAATTTTCATGTATAATATGTATGCACATTTATCACAAGCATTTAAGGTTATTTTTAATTAAATTGTTATTTTTATTAATTTTCAATTTCTATCTTAATTATGATATATCTAAAATTCAATTAATTAATATGAAGAAAATTTTCGTATTTAATTACTAATTTAATGAAATATGAATGGGACAGTTCAGGCTTGAACTTCCAAGGCCAAGCTCGGGCGTTATACCCTAGTCTTAGGGTTGGGCCTAGGTTGAACTTAAACCTGGCCCAGTCTGCCCAACTTGCACAGCTATATAAAATCAATGAATAACTTGACCATGAAGAAGAGCAAGAAAATCCAATCTCTAGAACCTGATTTTAGTTCTAACATCCATGATACTTGCTCAAAGAAGAGAGACCTCTCGGGTCCGGTACAGTTTTAACTACATAGGAGAGCAAGTTTAAAGAATTTATGTCTCAATCCCTTCCATTGGAACACCTTCTTCCACTCTTATTCGAATTCTTTGAACGATTCATTTCTTCATAAGAACCAACATTAGATTCATGTGAGCCGCTGATATCAATCCAATGGAAGAAATGTCGAGGTTATATGCTAATAGGGTGAAAATGAGATGGCACTGATGTCACTGTTTTTTGGAGCAACGACATCCATGCCAAACAGACGCTAAATTAAAATTAAAAGGTAGGTATGCATCTAATGTGGATTAGGGGAATGAACAGATGGACCTTCAATGATAGGGTCTGTAATCCAATGGGGGGTGGATCAGAATGCCTCGCAATTACTCCACATTGGCCAGCTAAAAGAACAAATTCCTTGGAACTATGTTCTTAAGAAATCATAAAATATCATTTTATTCCTTGAACTTTGATTACGTTTGCAAATGGATCAGATTTAATCTGATATAATTTCAAATCCAATTCGTTTAAGTCATATTTTAGATATTCGTTTATCAATATTGATATCTGAAAATGACCGATTTAGTAATTAAATCGAATCCAGATATTCTTGAGAAATTAAGTGGGATTTGGGATTTGATAAATCTAATTTTTACATTAGTAGTATATACATACTTCTTGTTTTATATTTTTCTCCAATTTGTAACAAACACATTTATTTTTATATTTTCCACCGATTTGTATTGATCAACCGGAAAGGTTTCATAGAGAAACAGCAATTGTAACAAAAACTGATCAAGGATCTTTGATAAATGAAAATTCAGAGCATTTTATGTTCAAAAAGAAAAGCAAAACACAAAGAAAAAAAAAAAGCCAACTATGAATGGAAATGGTGGAAAAAAAAAAGTGCCATTGATGAGATTGGAGCCATTTACTTAAGTCTAAGTCAAGATATGGTGGGGAGAGAAGAACACTGAACATTCACTTCACGGTCAAGCAGGGGATACTGGACAAAGACCGAGAGTGATAGACACGTTGAGATCATGGAAGACAAAGACCGAAAGGACTTAAGACTTGGTTGTGTTTTTCGATAATTACAAGACCTAGATCGCCTGTGGTCAATTCTCTCAAGAACAGAGCATGGTGGAGACGATAGGACTACTTGTTATATTGTTTGGATGGTGAAGGAAGACAGTTTCCAACATCAGTATATAAGTTATTTTTTCCATCGCATATCATAGACAAGAAATTACCTTTCTCCTGAGTGGTGCAGATAGTTCTCTGGCTATCTACCTTTGTCATTCCCCAAAGTCCCCATGAAGATTGAGCTCCCATCGATTGCCTCCACTCTATTTCGGTTATCTGCAATTCATGTCTTCTTTCTCTTGTTGTGTTCAGAAGGTCCCATCACCACCAATGCTACCCCCTTAGGAAATGAGACGGATAGACTGGCCTTGTTTCAGTTCAAGAATGCGATAACTAACGATCCTTTGGGAGCTCTAAGTTCCTGGAACGAGTCTCTCCATTTTTGTGAGTGGCAAGGGATCACATGTGGTCGCCGGCATCAACGAGTTACTGTATTGAATTTACAGGGACAGAGCTTGGTGGGAACTGTATCTCCTTGTATAAGGAACCTCACATTTCTTCGCTCCATTGAACTCGGAGATAATAGCTTCCATGGTGCAATCCCCCAAGAAGTGGGTCGTTTGCTCCGTCTACGGTATATCAACCTTTCCGATGCCAATTTTGAAAGAGAAATTCCAAGAAATCTGACCAACTGCTACAATCTCAAAGTGCTTGACTTATCAAGAAACAACCTTACCGGAAAAGTCCCCTTCGAGTTGGATTCTTTGTCCAAGCTTTCTGCAGTGATTCTTAGTGCAAATTACTTGACTGGAAAAATTCCACCTTCTTTTGGGAACCTGTCATCGCTCCAATCTCTTCGTCTAGTGGATAATAGCATGGAGGGAAGCATTCCAAAGGATCTCGGCCGATTGACAAGATTATCAAATCTCTATGTTGGTGCAAATGAGTTGTCTGGTATGTTCCCTAACTGGATTTACAACATGTCATCTATTGCTTTCATTAATGTTGCACTTAATCGATTCTATGGGAGAATTCCACTGGATGTAGGACTCACTATGCCAAAACTAAAAGTACTTGGTTTCGATGTAAACAATTTCACTGGGCCTATTCCAGTTTCTTTGTTCAATATTTCGGGACTCGAAAGACTTGATCTTGGCCAAAACAGCTTTACTGGATCAGTCCCTCTTAAAATTGGTAGACTTCAAAATCTTTGGTCTCTATGTCTTGCGTACAATCGGTTTGGAACAGGGCAAGCTCATGATCTAGCTTTTCTTACTGAACTCACCAACTGTAGTAATCTAGAAATATTGCAACTACAGAACAATAACTTTGGATGTTCTTTGCCCAAAGCTATAGCTAATCTGTCAACCCAACTCACAATACTAGCACTTGGACAGAACCAACTCTTTGGAAGCTTACCTTCAGGGATCGAGAACCTCATGAACTTGACTGGTTTAAGCATGGAAGGAAATTTACTTGGAGGTAGCATTCCTACTGCTATCGGAATGCTCCAGAAACTAAAGGCGTTGTTCATGGGTGGAAATAGATTCGCAGGAGAGATCCCATTGTCCCTAGGCAATATCACTTCTTTGAATCTACTTCACTTGGAAGTGAACTATCTTACAGGTTGCATTCCTTCTAGCCTTGGAAATTGCCAAAAGTTACAAACATTAACCCTTCATCATAACAATCTTAATGGCTCCATACCAAGACAAGTTATTGGTCTTTATTCTCTAACGAGGATCCTCGACTTGTCTTACAATTCTCTTTCTGGTTCTCTACCATTGGAAGTAGGAAAAATGAAAAATATTGGAATACTTGACCTCTCTGAAAACAATTTATCTCGTGAAATTCCTGTAACAATTGGTGATTGTTCTAATTTGGAGAACCTTTATTTGGAGGGTAACTCCTTCAATGGCACCATTCCTGAATCTTTGGGCCTGTTGAAGGCTATTCAAGGTCTAGATCTTTCACGCAACAATTTATCAGGGCAGATTCCAAAGATTTTTGAAAACCTTCATCTCTTAAGTAATTTCAATCTGTCTTTCAATAGTCTTGTGGGTGAGGTACCAACAAAAGGAGCTTTTGCAAATGCAAGTGCAATTTCAGTGGTTGGAAATTATAAGCTTTGTGGGGAAATCCCTGAACTACAGTTGCCGAGCTGCTCATTAGCTTCCACAAGAGGAGGAAAATCAACTATTTCCAGAGTAATAATTGCAGTAGCTGTTGGGGTTCTATGCCTTTTCTTGTTATTGATATTTCTTGTTCTATACTGGAAGGGAAATTCCAAACGGAAATCTTTGAATATGCCACCAATGGGCGATCAACATTTAATGGTTTCTTACAAAGAACTACTTCAAGCTACAGGTGGATTCTCTGAATCTAGTTTTCTTGGCTCTGGTAGTTTTGGTTCTGTGTATAAAGGAAATCTGAATCAAGGAATAACTGTTGCAGTAAAGGTATTCAACCTTCAACAACCTAGAGCTTCCAAAAGCTTCATGGCAGAATGCAATGCATTGAAGAACATCCGGCATAGGAATCTTGTGAGGATCTTAACCTCTTGTTCAAGTTTGGACTTCAAAGGCAATGATTTCAAAGCCTTAGTTTATGAGTTTATGGCCAATGGGAGTTTAGAGGATTGGTTACATCCAGACATGGATGCACATAATGAGCAGAGAAATTTGAACATTCTTCAGAGAATAAATATTGCAATTGATGTGGCATCTGCATTGGATTATCTTCACAATCACTGTCATACACCAATTATTCACTGTGATTTAAAACCAAGCAATGTTCTTCTTGACAATGATTTTACTGCCCATGTAAGCGATTTTGGTCTAGCAAAGCTACTTTTAGAAGACCCAAATTATCCCTCTCACAGCCAGGCCAGTTCATTTGTTTTGAAAGGGACTATTGGCTATACTCCTCCAGGTATTTGTCTTACACTTCTGCTAGTTTTTTAATAATTAGAAATTTTTATATAGGCTTTATATTGTTTGTTTCCTTTTTTTTTCTTTTGTAAAATAGATGTATACTTATTGACCTAGATAGTTGAACTACTAATCATGGTTTTTAAAACCAACCCGGAGACCGAACCAGTTAGGGTCTGGTTACCAAGTAAAACGGTCCAACCATTCGAACCGAACGATCAGCCCATTCTGACAAAAAAATAAAAAAAATAAAAAATGGTCAAAACTGTTCAAACGGTTCAAACAGTTAACTGCCAGGGTCAGCGGTTTGCTGACCAAAATCAATGGTTTTTGGAGAAAATCCGGTTTTGGGGAAAAACAAAACTGATTACCTGACCAGTTCACAATTTTTTCAGTCAGACCATCCGGTCCGGTCCGATTTTGAAAACCATCCTGCTAATACATTAACCCATAGGGAGCGGTTCAACTTCTGGGCCAAGTTTTAAAGCACTACTTGATTGTACTCCATTGATATGTTCATAAAATGGCTAAGAAATTATATGTCCACCATTTATAGAGTGGGCAATCTTCTCCTGCTAGGTTATTCCCCACCACTCTTGTATCAATTTACGGTTTTTAATACCTTTGCTAGGTTTTTTATTGTTATTATTATTATTTTTTATTTTTATTACCAAAACAGCACATATCTTTGGTACTTGGTAGTAGGGCTGCCACTTGGGCCAGGTTAGTCTGAATCCGACCTGAGTCCAGCTTAAATTTGGGTTGGGTTGGGTTAGTGTTGAGGCTTTTACCAATCTAAATCCAATTTAATTTCATATTTTCATGTATAAATATTATATAAATATGTGTTTATGTTTGTTAATATTTATGTATATGTATATATGTATGTATGTATGTATGTATGTTTGTTTGTAACTATTTATTTATCTATGCATATACTGTATTTATATATAGATATTTTATATCAAAAAATTTTAAGTTTAATGGCAGTGATTTTTTTAAACATAATACCTATATTGTTACAAATAATAATGCTAATACTAAGTTGATATAAAACCCTTAGAATATAGGAAATAAGTACATTTGACAAAAGGAAATAAAGAAATGGGCCAACTCAAGAGTCAAGACCAACCTGTACCCAACCCAAGCCCAACCTGGATTACAGTTTACCTCAACCCGGCCTGAGTTGCACCCCTATTTGCTAGATTAGCTTTAATTCTTTCTTCTCGTAATGCTTGGACTTTCGACTCACATATCATCTTTTATATCGTTAAACCGGTTTTATGTTCTCTGTTTTTGAAATAGAATTTCTTCATTTTTGAGAGAAAAAGGAAAAATTCAGATTTATCATTAAAATTATAAAAATGTTTGATTCTTGCAATTAAAACTTCGACTGTATTGTATGAATTTCAGAGTATGATACAAGCGGTGAGGCATCAAACATGGGGATGTCTATAGCTACGGAATCCTCTTACTAGAGATATTCACAGGAAAGAAACCAACAGATGAAATGTTCAAAGATGATTTGAACCTCCAAAAATTTGCAAAAATGGCTTTGCCTGTAGAAGCGATAAGGATCTTTGACCCAATACTCCTACAAAACCAAGGAGTAGAAGAAATAGAAAATGGAGGTATCACAAACTTTGGAAATTGTAGTATGGCAATTGATCGGAGTCCAGTGCTCTGTGCGGTGACTTGCAGCTTAGGATCTGCACGTTTGGCTGAACGTTCCGAGAAATGTCCTAGAGAACGAATGGATATAAGTGAGGCTGCTAAGGAATTAATTCGGATTAGAGACATCTTTCATGGAATTAGGGTTCATCAACATCAAGTGGTGTCAAGGATATCTCAGTTAGAAGGTGCGTATATAGCTCTAACCATGCCAAAGTTTCGTGATCTGAGTGCCCCTTTTATGATCAATCGATTTCCCATCTTTTAATTGTAGTGTAGTCTCTAGGCTATGTGTCATACAAAGAAATGGTTGCCCAATAGGTGCAACTTAAGTTGGCTTGAAATTTTGTTAAATTTTCAATGGACCTAAACCTTACCCAAAGCCCAATAAAGTTGAAATTCTTCAAGCTGGGGTAACCGAAGTCCGGATTCCGGACTTGCAGCCCTAACCTATTGGAAAAAGGAACACGAAATAATAGACCTGTTTATGGGCTGGGCCAGGTGGGGCTTTGCCTTTACATTAATAGAAAATATTTAGGCCCGAGCCCAAGTCCGGTCTGACCACTGGACCTAGGTCTTGAGCCCAAGCCCAGCTCGATTATAAAGCCCGAAGCTTGGGCCCAACTAGAAATTTGGAAAAAAAAAAGATATTTCTTTTTTAATTCAATTAAAAGTTGTTTTATTTATACTAAAAGACCTCAAAACCTAAAAAAATAATGAAAAGTCTCATTATTACTTGAAAAAGAGAAGAAAATATTATATATATATATATATATATATATATATTTTATTATATAAAATATATTTTTATTAATATAAAACGTTATCAAGTCAGGGTTGGGTTCGGGCCGGGTTTTTTTGAAAAGTCCGAGCCCGAACCTGAAATCTTGTCCAAGCCCAACTTAGATCGGACTGGGCCGGGCCAGCCCGTTGGGCTACCCGGCCCATGAACAGGTCTACGAAGTAACATATACTTTGTTTTACCCTTTGTAAAGTAAACAAAACACCTAGGCTATGTACAGTATAAATATATACAAAATAATATATAATACAAGGCTTTGCGCTCTATACATTTGTATTTTTATTACACATTTTGTATGTATTTGCACAGTACACATTTGTATTTGTACTCCTTCCATAGGCTCAGTTTGGAAGGAGTACAAATACAAATACATACTGTATAAATTACATGTAAAATACAAGTTTTTGCACTCTACATATTTGTATTTGTACTCCTTCCCAACTAAGCCCTAATAACAAATACAATAAGCATTGGTAGGTCTCAAATGAAGGAGTACAAATACAAATACGTACTGTATAAATACATATAAAATACAAGTTTTTGCACTCTACATATTTGTATTTGTACTCCTTCCCAACTAAGCCCTAATAACAAATACAATAAAAATTCATGTATTTAGATATGTGTCCACTTTACAAGTGTTGGAAGTGTAGGCTAAGATTATAGCAGTGTTTGGGATTGTGGTGCTGTGTTTCCATTCATGGGCCACATCTGCTAGATAAAAGCTTAACCACTCCCAAATAGTCTCTTACTAGAGTGAGTTTTGTTTTTATACATTCATACTCAAGTGCATCCCTGATTATTAAAATGGTAAATTACTGGTATACTGCCCTGAGGGGACTCCGAATTTCCTCCTCACACCCACCTCACAGTTACAGTACCTGCATAGGACCATCAGGGATATCTCCCTTAATTTGAATGAAAACATACAAGTAATGCTCAGGTCCTACATTCCAAATGGGCGTATCGTATCATATCTGTTGTTCATTGATACGCTTTATATAAATAGTTTGATAATTTTAATGTTTTTAGATGAAAATGGATGATGTGGTAGGTCTCTTAACAAATTCTCAAAAAAAAAAAAATAATAGTTCTAATCAAATGAAACTCTCTATACCCAAATTTTGTTTATCAAGAGTATGAGAACCAAGATTTTGTCTAGCTGAATGAATCCCAAATTAATTGTAATAAGAGCAAAAAAATCCTCCATTGCATTCATAATTATTAGATTCACCTAAATTACCAAAATTACAAAAATTGATTTACCTGAATTAGCAAAATGAATTTCCCAAATAACCAAAACTACAATAATTAAATTATCAAATATTATGAAAATTTATTTATCAAAAATTAATATATGAAATCACCTAAACTTATATAATAAAATGAATCATAAATTTAATTTCCCATATAACAAAAGATATCACCAAAATTAACAAAATTATTGTACAAAAATTGTCAAATTTTTCAAAATTACTTTACTTGTGGAAATTAATAGTTCACCAAAATTAATAAATTAATAATTTTCCAAAATGACCACAATTATTTATTCATAAATTAGAAAAAAATAATAATCTTTCTTTAATTCTTAGTTATAAAAATAAACAAAAATTTATTTTGGGAATATACCAAAACTTAACAGAATTGTCAAAATTAGTTTATCAAAATTCATTATAAAATTTACCAAAAATAATTTAGATAAATTAATAATCACTAAATGAATTTACCAATGTTATTAAATTAATAAAACTATTGTATGATAATTACAAAAATTAATTAGTAATTTTTGATAAATTATTAATTTACCAAAATAAAGAAAAATGAATTTACTGCAATTAACTTTTGGTTTCTTTTTCAAATGTTATTAATTTACCAAAGTTACCAAAATAAATTACCTAATTTATCAAAATTAATTATGAAATCTACCAAAATAATTTATCAAAATTAATTTCCAAATTACCAAAAAATAACTTTCATTACTTAGGAGAAGCTAGCAAAGTGTGGGATATAGTTTTGTAATTAATATGAGAGAGAAGATAGTGGGAGAAATTTTAGGAGCGAAATGGTTTTAAACTTACTTAAAGAAGGTTGCCATTGGTTGAATTCCTCAATTACATGACTTTAAAATATTAAGAATATTCAAAAAAAATAGAACGACATGTGGACTGAGTGGTTGAATTCCTCAATTAAATGGCTTTAATATTAAGAATATTAAGAATATTAAAAAAAATCCAAAAAGTTAGATTGAGGATTTTAGAGTAAGTTTTGAAATATAGTAGAATGACATTTGGACTGAGTCACTTTATATATAAAAAATAGATGGGAGATGTCCCAGATGTGCGGCTTTAATGTGTTGTGAGGTGGGTGTGGAGGAAACCCAAATTTCCCTGGGGGCTGAGTTTTGGTGATCTCCTTCAGTCCCTTGGGATTTACTTATTTATTTACTCACCCTTGAATTAAAGTTACTTATTCCATCTCGTCAAACCTGAAAAGCAAACCAAGCAACAGATTAGTTGGTGAACGATGGGTAGTTATTTGGAAAAAATAGTAGATTTGGTAATAATGTATTCATCTTTTATATTTAACTTGTTTAGGTTTCTGGGAAAGTATCTTCTGTATGAGCCCCAACCCATTCTCTCTTTTCTATCAATAGAAAAAACATTTGATGAGTAAAACTCAAGGGGAGGTATAAGTAATCTACCCTTATTAAAAAGCGGAACCTAATCAGTAGGTTTAAGTGTGAATTATTTTTTGTAGTCAACCTGTTATGTTATAAACAAGGGTAAATCTATATGGTGCTTGAAATTATGATATCATAAGAGTTTTGACCAATCAAAGCCCCCCCCCCCCTAAATTCTAATAAATATCACCTGATCATTGGTTACTAGTTTATGATACTAGTTGATTTGTTATATGTTTTCCAGTGTTATTGTTGAACCCTGTAAAAATAAGGTCTTTTTCCTTTTTATCGTTTTTTTTTTCTCCATGGAACTACATAAGGGGAGGGTAGACCATCCAGAGACCTTGCCAATTGAGCAAATTGGCACCTAAAAGACTCTGGATCTACTACTCTGTACATACAATCTGATCTCGACCTTCTGTCCAAAACGTGTACGAATCTAGCAGTAAAACAAGTGTTCCAATATGTTTGTATAATCAATCACAAGTAAAGACATAAAAGCCCTATACACATGGAATAAGTCACACATCTAGGTGTTAGAGAGTGTATGCCCTTAGCTCCAATCAGATTGATGTAGAGATATATTTATTGTAAATAAATAAAAGTACATTATTATTTCATGTTGACATTGTATATTCCCGTGAATTTACCTCTTAAACTGGACACTTATGAGACTCGTGTTAGTTTAGAATGTTATCATCCGTTGGATGAACTTGGGAAATTTATCATACCAAGGCTAACATTGATGTGCTACCAAAGAAGTTGGGGCAGTTTATTTCAGTTGCTAGGGTTAGACCCAAAGCACATGTAGTGTATATTTGGCTGAAACACTAAACCTAGACCATTTTCCAATTATACCCTAAACCTTGGAGATTGATGAGCAAAACTAGAAAGTTACACATAACCCTAGACTTAATTATGGTATTGCACTAGGTGTCAGATTGCGCTGTCTTTGATATACCAATCAGTGAGATCCTTTGTTAGTCAAAAACCTAAGCAGATTGCGCTGTCTTTGATATACCAATCAGTGAGATCCTTTGTGGGTCAAAACCTAAGTATGTTAGGGAAGTTTGAGAATTCACTTAAGTGGGTGATTATAGTGATAGGATTGGCCCCTTTGTCAGACAAAGTGAATGATCAAATTTACACTCTTTTTTATGGAAACCTAAATTGTCAACATTGAATTTTAACTGTGTTTAAGATTTGGTTTTGCAATATATATATATATATATATATATATATATATATATATTATGTTTTATGAAAAATATTTGCAAAAGGTTTTAATTCCCGAGATCCATCCAAGCAGAGAGTGTGACACTACACCTTGCAGCTAGGGGAAAGGTCCTTCCCTGTTGGGTAATGTTTGATCATTATGGGCTGAGAAGTTAAATGTAAGAGACCATTATGGGCTGATTACCTAATGGGCTTTATCTTACTTAAGTCCATTATCCTTGAGGCTTCATAGGATGGCTGGATTCAATGATCATTTACTTGTAAATGTTGGGCCCATTTTAAGCCCATAATGATGAGCTCAAGGGTTCACTATGTTTAGCAAAGAATTCAGCCAGGCCTTTCCACAAACGTTGGGCCGAACCCATGTGAGCTTATGTGAGGTCATTGTGGGGTCCCACGCCATACAAATCAAACCTAAATTAGTCGAGCAACACTCTTGGGTTGTGAGTAATATAGTTAATGGGCCTAAGGCTCATAATTAATATGATTAATTAAGATGTCACATGACATCTTAAGTTGTCACGTGACATGGGCGAATCTGGGTTTAGAAATGGGTATGAAGCACCTATCATCTTAAGAAGATAAGACTTATCTCTTGATAGAGTCCAGATCCAAATAAATATTTGGATAATCTCCTAATTTGATTAGGAGAAGTGCTCCATATAGAAATAAAAGAAAAGAGGGCAAACTGATCTAGAACACTTGTCATTTTTGCTCTCTCTCTTCTTCTTTTGTCTTCCAAGAAACCCTAGTTCAACTACAGCTTTTGGGACTAATAAAGATCAGTTATTTCTCTGATTTTTGCAAGAAAAATTCAGAGAAATTCCATGCTCACCTCCCCAGTTCGATCCAAGCAGTTGGATTGCAACTTTGCTGAAAACTGCATTGCTGAACTGGCTTCAAGATCAAGCTGCGCCATTTTCAGTGGAAGCTAGTTTTAGGAACTCATTTAGGCATGAACTTCCATCTTGGGATCTATACTTGTACTATCCGTATCAGGTATACATCTCCCTCTTTGTTTGGTTTCAAATCTGGTCTGGTTCTGTGAAGACCGATCCTAGAAAAATGCAATTTTTCGAAACTTAGGGAATACGATTCCTGGAATGTTTGAAAATTTTTGAAATTTCACCCAGCCATATAGCATGGTTCGACAATCCATATGATAGATTCTAAACCTTCCTTCACTGGGTTCGCACATTTGTATTTGTAGTAGGTTTCGTGGCATCCAAAACAACATATGTATGACATGGGCTCATATAAATGGAATTACAATGCACCTCGTTAGATAGATGCCCATATTTGATTGTAGGTAAACAATGTAAAAATTGAAAGTAAAATGACTCATTTCCAAAAAAACAGAGAAAAGTCCAGAATTGAACCCTGGCACTACAACTTGGATGCACCCCGTGTCCCATTGCATTCCATAAGGTAGGCATAGCATTGTAAGCATATTCAGTTAGCACTTAGAAGATTTTTTTGATACTTGTCCCTTGAAATACCCCAACTTACCCTTGAAACAGATTGGAAAAAGCTTTTGACAATTGTCAAAATATTTATTAAGTGCTTATCAAAACGTGCTTACTATGTTGTGCCTACTAGATCTGGTCTACAACAACAAAGAAAATAAAAGATTATTAATGGTCATGACTACGACGTGGAGATATTATAGTAATCAGTAAGGCGTACACCAACTAGTAATGATTCACCAAATTTCATAGAGGAGTTGATTGGGCAAACTATATACCAAACGTGAGAGTGGATGGAAATGATACTAGAAGAACTTTAACCAAGCACAAACCCCCTAAATTTTGGTATTTTCATATTGATATGTACTTAGTCATGGAAATTCATGTAATTCACTAATCTAGACTCAAGGCCCTAGGGGGATTACATTGATTAAAAGAAATACATCCATTATCAGTTGATAGAGCTTCCTTAACAATCCAGTCTGCCGCTTAATTCACCTCTTTGTAAACATGCCTATATTCCACCCCTTGACTGAGATGATCTCTGTACAATAAGCATTCTCTAACAATATTACTATTGGTCCAAAGGGGACACACTTGACCTTTAAGGCTGGAGATGACTAAGCTCGAGTCCCCTTCGATAATAGTTGCTTGATCTGCATGCTTAGCAGCCAAATCATGGGCCTCCCATGCTGCCTCACAAACCCATCAAATAGGCTTTACTTTAAAGCTATGTTTACGATGTTATTTCACATTTTGGTATTTTGGTATTGATATGTACTTGTGTAGTTGTGGAATTAGTTTTCCCTTGTATCTAATCAATTTTCTTGTTTAAATGAAAGGACCATCATATTGAGGCGATCAAATAAAAAACCTTGTTTCCCAAATTTGGTAAGCATTAAGTCGTGCTTTATATTGTGAAGTTGTTCGTTTGGCTTTCCCTTAATTACTCTTCTTTTTGTGCAGGTATGTGATTCATCCCTACTAATAACTTCTTTATATAATGATTGATGGAGTTTGATTAGTAGTAAGGCTCATGCTAAGTATGGAATTAATGTAATTAGTTGTGGATTGAACTACTAAAATATCCTTAGAGTATGGTTTGAGATCTTATACATGATAAAAGAAAATAAAAACCTTGTATCCACACTCTCCAGCTTTAATTCATGGATAATTTGCAACTAGAAAGTTAAAATCTTCTATGATATGACCAAAGTAAGCCCTTATATCAATAAAATTTGGAAAGTCATCTAGCTAAAACCTCCATTACCTTTATTGACAATATCTTAACCTACGCAGGTTTTTAATATCACTAAATTGAACATCTGCATGGAATACTAGTATGTTATTCGTGATTGATTATGCAGCTCTTTACAAATAGCTTGAGATGATCAACAACAAATCTCGAGTGCTCCAAAGAAAAGTAACATCCTCTATACCCTCAGTACAGAAAATTTTCTGTACATAACCAATGGCAATTTGCCACATCATTTAAAAAATAATTACTTTAATTTTGAAATTAAAAGATCATGCCGATGTGGCAGATTGCTATTGGCTTAGGAGGGTACAAAGGATTTGAATTCCTCCAAAGCCCCCTCCTCCCAAGAGATGTTTCACCAAATGGCCAAAACAAAAAAAAAATAATAACAATAAAAAAAAAAAGAAAGAGAAGTTGTCATAACAAGCATTTTTAAACATTAAATAAAAGAGAAATTCAAATATGTAATAGATAAATCCATACCTTCCATTTGGCTGTTTTGGGCTTGCAAATTCTGTTTTAGCCATTCTTGGTCTTGGACACTCTCCACTCAGCTTTAGGTCTCCAAGAGGATGGGAAAGAAGTGATTGAGATGGATGCCTTGCTGAGTAGTGGTGATCGTCTTTATTTATGGTTGTTCTTGAGGCTATCAGAAAGTACACCCATCAAGGACTTTAAATCCTCTAAATATTATAGATTGCTTCAGTTCATTACAGTTAATAGGAATGTATTAATTGTAGGTCGGCTGAGCAGTCACCAGTTTTGAACAATGTAGATAAAAGTATGGAATAATAAAACTGAAATAATAAAATAGGTCTAACTTGATCAGATCTTGTAGACTGGTGATTACTTTAGCCTATCAAAAGAACAAAAAAAAAATTAACATTATACCTCCAGTCGCCATAACCACTATTCTTGGTTTATAGAAGTTGATTTCCTTCTCGTATCAACCTTTATACGTTCTCCTTGGCTGTATCAATGCAGGTTTCTCCACTTGAATGCAGTACCTTCTATCACCAAAATATATGCTTGGTGACTACAAGGACTTAGTCTATCCCCTTGATTCACAATGCTTCTCTCATGAATCCCTTCTCTAAGAAATAGTGTTGATAGGATACACTTTCATGAGTTGAAGGTTTAGATGAGGTCAGTCAATAGAGAGAATGCTCCATACCCCCAAGGGAGAGGGGTCCTCTCTCATATTCATTCTATTAAGCAACCTCCCCTTATTAAGGAGTTTACCTAAAGCAGAGGGATTTAATTCCCTTGATTTACTCTTAATGAACAGCTCCATTATTTCCAATTAAATGTGGTCTATTTAAATTGTCAAATCCCCAAAATTTGTTGTTATGGGAAAGTGTTTAAGTCTTACCACTTACACAATGAGCTCTATTTGGGTGGTTGGATTAGGACCAAATAATCTGGATCGTGACCACTATGATGGGCCACAATTCGGGTCCTACACGAATGGGTATTTTCAAACAAACTCCCACTTGGCCCGAATTGTGGACATGGAGAGAAATCATAAAATAAACTTAGCTTGATCAAGGATAATAATTGTGTAAATATACACATGTAACCAAACCATTTAGGAAATTGTTAGCATAATGCAAATCATGGCAATTCCCTCTAACTATTAGAGTTTCTTTCCATGTATTATACCATTATACATCACAACCCTCAGTGTACGGACCTGTTGTGTTTTGGTCCACTGTTTGTCACTACATATATGTGTACAAGGTGACAGGCTATGAGACATCCACAGATACAAGAATTACTAACATCTGTCACCCAATCAAGCTGCCTTTATCCAAGGAACTAACAATACCCATGTTTTTCACATGGTTTTGATAAATTATAGGGGACAAACCTGTAGTCATGGGGTCTGCCAACATCTTCTATGTTTTAACATGTTGGATGTTTACCTTGCATTCTTGTATTCTATCATTCACTACCAAGTACTTTAAATCTATGTACTTGCTTTGGCTATTGTTCTTGTTATTTTTAGAGAAAAACACAATTGTTGCATTGTCGTTGTTAAGTTGTATCAGTCTGTCTACATAATCCAATACAAGAGCACCCAGACCGACAATAAAGTTTCTTAACCACATTGCATGTGTCATAGCATCATGGCACCCAATAAACTCTGCTTCCATTGTGAAGGAAACTCTTAGTTTCTACTTGTTGCTCCTCCAAAAAATTTCTCCTCTAGCAAGTAGGAATACATATCCCGATGTGGACTTTCTAATGTCTAGGCAACCAGCATAATCTGAATCAATATATCCACACAGATTCAAATCGTCCCCTCTTTTATATGTGAGAACATATTGTTTATTTCCCTGCAAATATCTAAGCACTTTTTTTGCAACTCTCCAATGTTTCCTACTTGGGTTACTTTGAAATCTATCCAGTACTCCCACTACAAATGCAATGTTAGGTCTTGTTCAAACTTGTGCATACATCAAACTGCCAATGGCTTATGCATAAGGAACTCTATTCATGTCTTCTTTTTTTTATATTCAATTTGAGGACAACTTTCGCTACTAAGTTTATCTCCTTTATGAATGGGGAACTACACTTGGTGCACAATTTTCCATCCCAAGCCTTTCTATGACCCTTTGGGATAACCCCAGAACCTTACGGTCTCTATCTCTTTGGATCTCAATTCCTAAAACATATGAGGCTCCTCTCACGTCCTTCATGTCGAATTTCTATTTTAGAAATTCTTTGGTTTGGTACAATAGGCCCATATCTCTACTATTTAACAAGATATCATCAGCATATAACACTAGCATAATGAAACTACTCCTACTAACCTTGAAGTATATACATTGATCCACAACATTTCCTTTGTATCCAAAAGATGTAATAATACTGTAAAGTTTGTAGTACCACCGATGGGAGGCCTGTTTCAACCCATAAATGGCCTTTTTCAATCCATAAATCATATGTTCCTTACCCTCAGTTGCAAATCCTTTGGATTGCTTCATGTGCATTTCCTCATATAGATCACCATTCAAAAAGGCCATTATCACATCCATCTAATGTAGTTTCATGTCATAATGAGCTACCAAGAGCATGGTTGTTCTGGATTAGTCTTTTTAAAGATAGGAGAAAATGTCTCATTGTAGTCAACTCCCTTCTCTATATTGTACCCTTTGGCCATGAGCCTAGATCTGTACCTTTTCAACTTCACAAATAGGTGTCCTTTTAATCTTAAATATCCATTTGCATGGAATTGTTCGAGCACCTACCTGCAGCGATACTAAGTCCCTAACACCATTAGAGACCATAGATTCAATTTTACTCTTCATGGCCTTAAGCCAGAGTGTAGAGTTATGACTATCCATGGCTTCTCTGAATGTGAGTGGATCTATAAAAGGACCCATATCAAATTCAGTCTCTTGAATGTACACATAGTCAGAAGATGTGGTGCTTCTTATTCCAATCGATCTCCTAAGAAGTATGGGTGCTTCTATGCTCTTTACAGGAGATGGTATTTGCTTCGTAGGTTCTACTAAATGAGCAACAGTTACATCTACTTCAGTGGTATGTTCTACTAATGATTGTTCTTCTTGTACCATAGTGGAATCTGTAGGTAGAACAGCATTGAGATGTCTGTCAATAGTTTGGACTTCCCTTAACTCATTGTTTCCGGTATGTTCATTCCCACTCTCCAAGAAATCCTCTAAGAATTTTTCATTTCTTTCCTCCACAATTCTTGGGGAATTATTTGAACAATAGAACTTGAACCCTTTGGATCAGCATACCCTACAAAATGTCCATTGATGGTCCTAGGATCCTGTTTCCCTAATTACAGGTTGTATACCCTTACTTCAGCTCTGCAACCCCAAACTCAAATGGAGTTTTTGGTACCGACTTGGTTGGTACTCTATTTAATACGTATACTGCACTTGTTAGGGATTCTCTCCATAAATTTTTGGGCAAATTAGAGTCACTCATCATACTCCTCACCATGTCCATAAGGGTTCTGTTTCTTCTTTCAGCTACACCATTCTAGTCAGGTGACCCGGGCACGGCCTACTGCATGACAATATATTGTTCTCTTAAGAACAAAGCAAAGGGTTCAAGACTTTGACCTAAGTCAGTATATCTCCCATAATATTCTCTTCCTCTATCAAATCGAACTATCTTTATTGTATCCCTGGTTTGCTTTTCTACTTCTACCTTGAAAGTCTTAAATGCTTGTAAGGCTTCAGACTTCTCATGAAGCAGATATATATACATATACCTTGAGTAGTCATTAGTGTACGTTATAAAGTATCTTTGACCACTCAAGTAGGGAGTAGGGAGCGGTCCACATATGTCTGTGTGAATCAAAGCTAGTCTTGATTCACTCCTTATGGCTTTCTTTCCCTTCTTGTTGATTTATTTTCCTTTGATACAATCAATGCAAGTGGGGAAATTCTCAAGGCTCATGCATTGCAAAATTCCATCACACATGAGTCTCTTAAGGTGATCAACTGAAATGCGACCTAACCTTCTATGCCACAGGAATAAGGAGTTCGCTCCTATTGAACTCCTCTTTGTCCCAACTGTATAGGACATTAGTTTGTCCAAATCCGATGAGCGGTTTAATTTATACAAGTTAACAATTAACTCACTAAAACCAATTAATCTAGATGAATAAAATATTTCCAACTTTTATCATACAAATTAAGTCTATAACCATCAAGTACTAGTTTGGAAACAAAAATCAAGTTCCTGTAAAAGCCATAGGAGATGAACTATTCAAACTATGGCTTTTACAACAACTTTATTTCCATCTCCCAAGAAGATGAACTATTCATTCAGTTTTGATTTCCTTGTCCTTCGCAGTCCCTAAATGGTGTTAACAATATGGGTTGTTGCACTTGAATCAATCCACTATGAATCAAAGCATGACTTAACAAAATTAGATTCACATACCAAGGAAATATTAGTACCTAATTCTTTCCCCTTCAAACCCTTCTTCTTTTCCAACCAGCTTATAAACCTTGTGCAGTCACTTCTAAAATGGTCATTCTTCTTGCAAAAGAAGAAAGTGGGCTCACTTTTTGGCTTCCCTTTAGTATTTTTATGCCCCTTGCTCTTCTATACATGACCTTTCCTCTTCTTCTCACCTTTCATAACAAGATTGGCAATTTTCAGCCTCTCTTGTTTAAGTCTCTCCTCCTCTTGTAGACACATAGTCAAGAGACTATTAAAGTTCCAAGGTTCCTTTTGACTATTATATGACACTTTGAATGGTCCATACTCAATTGGCAAGAAGGTAAGAATAAAGGTCACTACGAAAGGTTCTGTAACAATCAGACCAAGGCTATTGAGCTTATCGCTTATGTCCTTCATTTCCAAAATATGGTCTCTAACAAATTTTGAATTAGCTAATCTCATGTTAACTAATTTGTTCAATATTGTCTGTGAGACCACCTTTTTCTGAGGCAACAAAGTGTTCTTCGATGGCTACAAGATATTCAGCCATGATATCCTTCTCAGGAATAGCACCTCTTATCCTTTTGTTTATGCAGGCTTTTACAATAGATTTGCATATTCGATTGGATCTTTTCCAATCATCTAAGTGCTCTTTCTCTTTCTGAGATGCATCGTCATTAAGTAAGGGTTTCTTCTTTTCTTGTATAGCTAAATCTAGGTCTTTGCATCCCAGAATTATGTGGAGCATTTGCTCCATTCTACATAATTATCACCGTCCAATATATGTATAGTGCAAAAACATATAAAATAATACAAAATACAAGATTTTGCACTCTACATATTTGCATTTGTACTCCTTCCAAACTGAGCCCAATAGATAAATTAATGACAATATCTCCATTGCTCATGAAGTGTTTCATTTCATGAACAAGAAAAATGGAAGTTTGGACATTATGGCATGTAAAATTGACATGGAAAAAGACTGATAGATTGGGATGGGATTTTATTCAAAAAATCCTTACAAATTTTGTTCCATGATAAGTGGATATCCTGGGTTATGGAATTCATTAAGTCAGTCTTGTAGCAAATTTAAATTAATGGTAGCCTGTCAGGGGAATTCGAACTTACTAAAGCTATTCAACAAGGGGACCCCTATTGCCTTAAATTTTTGTCCTTTGTGTTGAGGCCCTCAATAAGATGTTAATAAGAGAATCATGTGAACTAGGAAACCCTATTAGTTACAAAGCATTTAGGGGTTGTCCTCTTATTCCTACTCTTCAATTTGTGGATAACTATTTAATTATTGCAAAAACCATCGTCCCTACTTTGCTTAAAGATCAAAGAGATCTTGACGAGCTCTGCAAAAAGCCTTTGGATAGTGCCCAAATTTTACTAAATTGGATGTTAAGTTTTCAAAGAACATCCACCATCACCTCTAAAAAATTCTTTCTAAGTTGCTAAGTATTCCCATTGATAGTAATTCTAAACACTGTTCGGGGCTTCACTAATCACTGGGAGAGTAATGTGATTGATGAGATTCATAAGAAAAAAAAAAAAAACCCAAAAAAGACAAAAAAACAAAAACAAAACTTGCACCCCAAAATATGTGTGTGGAATGAAGCTAGTTTAGCTAAGTTAGACCAGAAAATGCTTAGAGAAGAGGATAACATTTGGGTGAAAGTTATGGGAGAAAAATATTTAAAAAATGATAATTTCTAGAATTTTAAAGCCAAAAAAGGAATTTTCTAGGTATTCTTTTGGCTAGGTATAAGGGTATTGGATAGACCGTGGGAAATGGTAGTTCCATTAATTTCTGGACGAGAATTTGATTAAAGATAAAAATATGAGTGTGTCTAGTGTTGTAATTGATCATGATAGAACATCTGACCACGTTGGAAAATATATATATATATATATATATATATATATATATATATATATATATAATTTGTGGAATACTCCACAACCAATTATGACAAAAGGTCAAATTGATTTTCATTCCTTCTAACCCTATTGATGATAGGATGATTTGGAGGTTCATATCAGATGGCAACTTCTCGATTTCCAAATGTAACCTTTGGAAGAGAGGTTTTAATATAGATGATAGATTGTGCAATTTCTGCGACAATGAGATAGATCATGGTTTTTTAAAATCGAACCGGTGATTTGAATGGTTAGCCCGTTTTAACAAAAAAATAAAAAATTTGAAAAATAGTTAAAACCGTTTAAACAATTAACCGGTTGATTCAGCAGTTTATTGATCAAAATCAACGATTTTGAAGGAAAACAGAACTAGTTAGGTAACCGATTCCCGGTTATTTCAGTACGACCGTCCAGTCCAGTCTAGTTTTAAAAACCATGAGATAGATAATAATCACATATTTAGGAATATGAATTCTCAAAACAGGTCTGGATAACCATTTCCCCTTCATGGAGGGGCCTACTGACAATGAGCAAGCTATATGGGCTTGAATGGTGACTATTTCCCCTTCGCTTTGGAATTTGAATTGCACTTTTAATGGATTGGATGGTGATTATCCATTTCAATTCGATCGGAAAGGATCCAAACCAATAATTCATTATTTTACTTTCAAAATGAGGTTCAAAATTGCTAGTATAATTGATAATTGTAGATAAGAAATATAAGCGGATCTAATCGGGTCAGACCCGTTTATCAGGAAGAATGATTGTTTCGGTTCCGGATATTGGATATCCTGATTACTTATCGGATTGGGACTGAAACACCTCCTTGTCCCGAACGAACCCGTCCAGTTGACAACTCTCAACTCTACGGCTACGGGTGTTTAATTAATAGGATGGTCCGGTCCATTAACAGCAGTCCAGTCGACAGCCCTACGCTACGCTACCAAAGGAGAAGCGAGAAGGTGCGAGAGAGAAGTCCTCCGTCGAACGGCGAAAAGAGGTTTTTTGTTTTGATCACATGCAATCGCTGTGCTTCAATTCTTTTCTTCCAAATTTCCAGGTAAGTAAACATGAATAAGGACAATCAAAATCCTTTCAGTTCTTTGATCTGCAAGTTTTCTCGTTTTCGGCTTTCATGAATCGGTTTCGGATTCATGGTTGTTTGAATCAGAAGAAGTTTTTGTGCTTTGGTTGCCGTGTTGAATGAGATAGGTATTGAATGAACATGATGAAGTGAGGCTCTTGCTGGAAAGTTAGATTATTATTTTTTTATTGAATGGCTGTTGTTGATGGGTTTAGTTGCTTCTGAATTGAACAATGAAATTCGAATTGCGTCTGGATTGTGGGGGATCGATTAATTGAGTTTCTTATTCCTGACAATATCATCTTGGGTTTGTATGCTTGTGTCAAAGCCTTTTGGAGGGAATTAGGGCTTTGCTTCGCTCATCTGTGGAATTAGTTTACTTGATTTGGTAAGGGTATTTCTCGATTGGTGGGTTATTCTGTGTGTTTTATAGACTAAGAAAGTGAGAGAGAGAACGGCAGAAGAAAAAGGGAAAAACGGCTTGGAGGATTTCTTCGAGGATGGTTGTGAGACAAACAAGTTGAGATTGGATGCCTTGATGTAAAGTTCGAATTGTTTCTAATTTCAATGTTTGTGTCATGGCTCCTGCAATTTTTTCTTTTCTTGGGAATTTGTGGCCATTTGCTCGATGGAAACTTGATTCGAGGCCTGATGATGTGAAAGCCTCGGATAGAATTGTTCGTGGGCTTTCGATACCCGAGCAAACAAAACAATTCGTTTTTGCCATTCGTGAACCTGAGTCTCAGTCTATTATATATATACTAGCTGCGGAGAAGTTATCTGAGCAATCGGCTACTGATGCTGAGTGTCTTATTAAAGAAGTTCGGCCAGATGTGGTTGTTTCTCAGGTTTCTTTGTTGGATCCAACTGAGATTGAGGACGAGGAGAAGATTTTGAGGGATGATATAGCAAACTCTGTTCCTACTTCAACTTTTGGGGTGCTCAAAGGTTGTTTTGTCAACAAATTCAACAAAGAGAAGTACGAGAAGCTGGCCCGTAGTTTGGTTCTCCAAGAGATTTTCGGAGTTGGAGTTCATGGGCACTTCTTGGCTGCTAAAAGGGCTGCTAAGGAGGTCGGCTCCTCTGTCCTGTTGCTTGAATCACCACTTGGAGATGCTAGTGAGGCGTCTTCCACTGAACCTGATGTTGGTAAAATGTTTCAAGCTCGAGCTCTACAATCAAGTAGTTTAGTACCTCGCCGAGCAGTATCTTTTGTTTCATCAAGTTCAAAGCGATTATCCTCCCATGCTAGTGATGTTCAAACCCAGAGAGTGAAACCAATAGCTTCATCTCTAGCCTTCTCCACTTCTGATTCAAGTGTTTCTGGTTCTATCTCAGATGTAGGGTCTGGAGATTGTCAATTGGGATGCAATTACCAGGCACCATCATTTGCCCAATCCATTTATGTCTTCCTAAGCGATCTACACTGTATCTTCATTGATATCCCATCAGTTAGAAGAGCCCTTGCCCATGCACAGAAGATGCTTTTTAACGTGGACAATGGGCAAAATGTGGATGCAAAGCTTCTATCTGAAGTTCACTCCTTCCGAGTTGCAGTAGAGAGTCTTAGGCTGTGCAACAGTAATGCTGGCAGGTGCACCACTAACCTTTTGCAGAACCCCAATTCGGTTAAAACTGATTTTTCAGAGCTGACTATTGAGGACAAATCTCATGCTCTCCTAGCTCAAACCCTTCGTGGCCAGACTAAGAAGTTCAGATCCATTGTGGCTATAGTGGATAGCAGTAGCTTAGCTGGACTTAGGAAACACTGGAATACTCCTGTGCCTCAAGAGATTGAGGACTTAGCTGAACAGTTCTTTAAAAGGCTTGACAATGAGGGAAACTTTTATTCTTCTGAAAACATGGAAAGAAGGAAGTTATTAGCTGATAAACCAGTGGTGGCAGTTGGGGCAGGAGCAACAGCAGTTTTAGGGGTTTCATCCCTCTCCAAAGTTGTCCCTGCATCAACCTTTGTGAAATTACTTACATTGAAAGTACCTGCTTCACTTAAACTCTTTTTTGCCCAAACCCAGAAGGCAGTTGCAATCACCTTTACCAAAACCGTTGGCCCATCAAAAGTGGTAATACCAGGATTTGCTGGTTCTGGAGCAAAAACTACATCTGCTATGAAGGCAACAGCTTCTGCAGATAAAATCCATGCAGTAGCACACAGTTTTGTAACCTATGCTCAGCGGACCAGTCTTTCAGCCATGCGGACAGCATTCTATGAAATAATGAGGAAACGACGGGTTCAGTCTTTCCGTGGTATGCCATGGGCCACATTTATGTGCAGTGCTGCAATGTGCACTGGATTGCTTGTGTGTGGAGATGGAATTGAGTGTGCTGCTGAGACTCTCCCTGCAGCTCCCTCCATTGCTCGTCTTGGTTGTGGGCTCCAAAGTTTGCATCAGGCATCTCAGGCAGTAAGAGCAGGTAGACAGTGTGCAAATACAGGAAACCATTCAGTCCATGATCTACATGTTTAAGAAAGTGAAGGTTTAGTGATGCGACTGCCCTTCTGTATAGATTGATTGATGCTCTATATGAATTGATTATAGTTCACATTATTGATTCTTCCTTTTCATAAATTGATTATAGTTCAAAATATGTATATAGATATGTGAATTATAGAATTTACAGTGGTAGTTATTTACATTCAGTGGTTATTAATTTTATGGTTTGTACCGAGTTTCTAATCTAATGGTTTAATGCTAGAGAACTGCAGAACTTCAGAGGATCTCTTTTCTACTAAAAATGTGAGTTAGAAAGACCTTTTTCTTATTTCATTACTTTTTTAGAATTTTTTTCATATAATATCTAAGCTTCTTTCATCTATATAGTTAGCTTTTGGACATCTTAAGCAAATCTGATAACCAAAAGAGAGTAATCGTCTGTATGATTTTCTTTTGAATTTTAAATACTTATAAATTATTTTACTTTATCCAGACAGTTTAATGTCTAAAATAGTCTTTTAAGCTTATCAAATTTTCCATTGTCTCTCCTTCCCTTGTTTAACTTGGGCAGGCTTGGGTCAAGGATTTCTTGAAATTTGAATGGGCCTGACCCAAGGGCCAGGGTCCTGATTGTGTGTAAATTCTTCAAATCAGTGAACCAACTTGCACCTCTGATCTTATTCTTAGGGTTCTTTGCGGAGAAAAAAGGTTGCTAGAATATTGATTGTGAGAACCTAGTTCTCCACCACTAAGAAAAAGAAACAACAGAAATCTTGAATGGAGAATTATGATTTTCTGGTAGAATCAGGTTAGTTTCTCTTTTTCTTTTTACATTTAAGAATAGAAGGTTAAAATTACTTGAGGTAACTGTAGCTTATATTTAAAGAACTTTGGGGGCATAGATCCCCCACCACCACCCTATCCACCTTAGAAAACTATGTAAACTTCTCTCCAGAATTTGGAGTTATATAATACTCAACATCTTTACAAATCAGGTTGCAGATGAGAACTCAACTCCTATTCCAGGTTCTTGGTATGCCTCCTTTCCTCCAAGCACACTGAGAGACAGAGGGGCAGTCAAGTATTGATAGGATACTCAATACATGCATGCTTCACGAGTTCAACACTAGGAAGTTATTGATAGGATACTTGCCTTTTTTAAGGGACACTCAAGTAGAGGCATACTGTTTTCTAACCATAGACATTGGAAGTTAGAAGCTTATACAAATATTGATTGAATAGGGTGCCTAGATAACAAGAGATCTACATCAATAGTTTGCACTCTTATTGGAGGTAATCTGATTTCATGGAAGAATAAGAAACAATCAGCTATAACAAGGTCAAGTACAGAAGTTGAATACAAAGCTATAGCACATAGTGTTTCAGAGTTCCTTTAGGTCAATTCCATGTTAAGAGAGATTGGAATTGAGGTAAGAGAACTTGTAATGTTATACTGTGGTGATCAAGCAACAATTAACATTGATCATAACCTTGTTCATGATAATAGGATGCTTGATGAAGCATGTAAAAGTAGATATACATTTCATAAGAGAAAGGGTGACATTAAGAGAAGTGTGCCTACCACATGCATCTGACTTGCAACTAGATGATGTTTTCACAATGTTGTTGCAAGAAACAAGTTCAAGCATGATCTACACAAGTTGGAAATGTGTAACATCTATTCCCAACATGAGGGGGAGTGTTGAGATTCAATTGATAATACTTATTTTTGTTTATATAGTTTAGTTAGAGTTATTGGGTCCAAGGCCCATTAGTTTATGTTTTGTTAATAGTGCTTTTTATGTTCATTAGTAGTAGCCAACTTACTAAGGGTATACATGTCATTATAATTAAATTTATTTGTGAGTATATAAGATAATGAAAGGGGCAGTCAGATCTAATTTTTGGCTTTTTCCCATTCTTTCCAATTTCTCTCTTCTTCTCTTCTCTACAAAACTTCTTTTATCTTTCTTTTTTCTATCTCATGTTTTAAATCTTATTAAATTTTTTCACTTTCTACTATAATATATAATAAATATTATTTAAATAATATTGTTAATTAAAAAATAAATAATATTTTTTTACTTAAATAAATAATAATATTTTATAGTAATATTTATTTAGTATATTTATTAATAATAACAACATATAATAATTAGGGTAGTTCACAAAATGATAAAAATAAATCAAATAGACCAAACCAACCTGATTCGACCTGATTGTTGATTTCTCAAATGATTTGGTTGGTTTTGGTTTCATTGAATGTAAAACCCAACATTTCAGTTCGATTGCCAATTACGACTTTGTAAACCAAGTTAAAACCAAGCAAAATATAGATCCCAAACAAATTCAAAGTAACTGGTTGTTTTTTATTTATTTCATTCATTACTTCACTTTTAACTTTTTTGGTGAATAGATACTAGTCTCTCTTAGATCTAGGACTATTCTCTCATCTTTCTAGATTCCCATAAAAGTCAAAAAAGACAAAAGCACAGGTCTACTAATTACATAAATAACAATGTTTCATAATAATATTTATTTAATATATTTATGAATAATAGCAAATATTTAATAATTAGGACTATTCACAAAATGATAATCTAATAAACCAACCTGACTCAACTTGATTTGATTGATTTCTCAAATGAGTTGGTTGGTTTTGGTTTCCTTGAATGTAAAATCTAACTTTTCAGTTTGGTTATGGGTTATGACTTTGTAAACCAAGTTAAAACCGAACTGAACCAATTATATGATGTTAATAGTTTATATGTCATCCTAGAGAAATCCAAACTAACTTGGTATGCTCATAATTTGTTTCTTTTATTATTGCACTTTTAACTTTTTTGGTGAATGGTTACTAGTCTCTCTTACACGCTAGTGTGTATCCTAGACTCTGAGGGCTTGTTCGTTTGCTCTGAAGTATGATATCTAAAAGTAAAATAATTACATTAAGAGATATATTGGTATTGGTGAACTTTTCTTTCCTCTGAGCTCTGAAAATGATCAAATATCCATTTTGACCCCATATATGAGAGTTTTTGTTCGTCTTTTTGGGGGTATCATTGAAAAACAAAAAGTTGTATGATTGCACTATAAGAGATAAGAGATAAGAGGAAACAGTTTCTCTTAAAGTTAAAAGATTCATCTTTAGAGATAAGAGTTAAGAGGAAATGAACAAGCCTTTAGTCTAGGATTGCCCTCTCATCTTTCTCGATTCCCATAAAAGTCAAAAAGGCAAAATCACATATATACCATTTTAGACTTATAGTGAATGTAGTATTGCTAAATTTCTTAAGTTTAAATGTCCACCATTGGATGAATCAATTTAATATACGACTTTAAGCCCATCCTACGTTCATTGTGGTCCAAATTACACTAGATCAAATGTTCTTAAAAAACGACAATAAAACTTGCAATGATAACTCTTGCCTAGCACCCCCACAAATAAAAAGGGTAATCAATGCAAAAGACATGTAAAGTTGGTTAATTGATAGAATTGACTAAATATAAAACAAATGCTAAAATCAGATTAAGTAGTCTGTCGATGAATTTTGGTAAGGTTGATTATCAACACAAAAGTGTCAGTTCAATTGGCACAACTATAAGTAAAACTGAATCCAATCGACTTGTCCACAACCCCATTAATAATGTGTACATAAATAATAATTATTATAATAATTTTATGTAATAATAATAATAATCATGACAATAATATTTTTGTTATTTGCAATATTATCAATCTACTTCTAGGAGTAAAATTGTAAGCCTCACAATTTCATATATTAGAGAATTACTCCAATTCAAACATCCTTATCCTTGTAGAGCCACTATAACATACTTCTTTTTAGATTTCAGACATTATTAGTAATAGCATTTTTACTTTTTAGACATCAGACTTCCAATTTATTAAACGTAAATCTTAATCACTAGTTAAGATTAGATTTGAAAAGTAAAAAGACACGTAATTCTCATTTTTATTTTCAATCGAAATACAAGTTTTTCTTTTAAATTTTCTCCAAAAAAAAAAAAGAAAACTTATCTATTGCTGTTAAAAAGTGGCTTCCTTTATTTTTTTTTTATCAATAATAGAAATTTTATTAATAAGTCAAAGTACAACAGTTACAACCTCCTAGGGGAGGGCTCCTCTGCCTCCACTTACCAGCCATTTGCCACGTCAACTTCTTCTTCAACCTTGGAATACCCTGCCCATAATGGCGCTTCAATCTTTGTTACTATCCACACCTTCCATCACTTGCCATTTGCTAATAGTTCACAACAATGAAGTATTATTTCCTGCCTGATCCTTGCTATTATCACGCCTATTGCCATCAGATTGGAAAGATTGTACTCCACCAAATGAATGAATAATCCTACATATGATTTCCTCCTTCCAAAAGTTGAATGTAAGCCCCACCAATTTCATTGCAACTCTGTCATCATAAAGCTCCACCTCATTACATGGCATAATCCATCTTTCAAATAGAACTGGGCCCTTTGTCATTTCCACCACTGAAATCTCTATAACCACATTTCCAATGTCAATAATGGCTCTGGTTTCTTAGAAAGGGAGCGTCAGCGCAAAGTTACTAATATTAAACTTGGATACCATTGTATTAACGATTGCTTTCCAATCCTAGACTTTAGCTTTCACTGTAATGATGAATCTCTTTTCCTAGTCTCCCTTGTCTACATCCATGGCAATCTTTATACCGAAAGAAGAGTTAAACATTTGAATGTTGTATACCAATTTCTATCATCCGCACCCATCAAAGGGCTTACACTCACTGAATGCTCAACGTGACTTCCTTCCTCACCTTTCTTTTCAACCTCTTGCACCGTTTAGAGTTAAGACTCTTGAAAAACTAAAAACTCATATAGTTCTCTGTGATTAGCAATTGGCCTTCGCACCAATTTACTTTCGACAGACACACCACTTGTTTCTTATCCTGATTGAAATACTCTATGGTTGTGATAAACCATCCTTTATTGTTCCATTGAAGCTTAGCCTCATTTCTCTTCCTTAACCGAGCTAGAGAACTCTTCTAACCCATATTTTTCACAGAGTAGGTTGCTCCATTGACGAATCCCTTAATCCATTACACAACTCTTTCATTGTCATCATGGTGGTTTGTTCTCTAGTATCTTCCTTTATAATAAAAATATATTATAGAAATAGTTCTTTTAAGGAAATTTCAGGTGAAAATACTCGATAGAGTTAAAGCCATACGCTAGGGCACCTTGGTCCTTGTTAGACAATCGAGCTATTACATGCCAAAAATTTTTTACCTATAAATAAACATATTTTCTAAACAAAAAATTAAAAAAGAAAAACCCTGCTTAAACATAAAAGCATAAACAAAAAAAAGAAAGACAAAAATATAATGAAAGACACAGAGAATGAATTTATTGACACTGGATTTTGTAATTGAACATATAGCCATGTTCTTTTAATTCAATGTTGGTTATGAATGGTCCATGCTTACAAGAAAAGTAGACCATTAGTGAAGGATGCAAGCATCTAAGCCATTGCTCAATATGCATTCAATTTTGCTCTTGCATGAAGGACGCAAGAATTCAAGAGCCCTTAGGATAGGCATGTAACCACTCAGAAGGACACTTGCCTCTTTCACGGAAGTAGAAATATTGATTCACCCGATGTAAGGTTCTAACCAATGTTTAGAGAATCGGACCAGGAAAAGAACTAGAGAAGGGAGAGATTCAACCAGGGTCGAACCGTGATGGCATGGCATATATGTATATATACTATAGGTTATATAAATACTATATAGAATATATCTTACAATTTTTAATATACATAAAATGTGGTGGATGGATGGAAAATTCCTTAATTTTTAAAATAAAAGACCAGGGTTTAAGTCTCATAATTTATATTTTCTTTAAAATGCATGTATAATAAAGTAATACATACAATAAAGATTGATTAAATAACAGAAGTAAAGAGGTTGATTAGTGGTAATTAAGCGATATATGAAAATAAGAGGTCATGGGTTCAAGACTTCTCCAACTCATTTAAAATTTCAAGTATTTAATGGCCTAGGCAGTTTCATGAAACTGGCACCTATTCATTGGTTTTCCAGTTAAAACGACAAGTCAACACGTCTTTAGTAAATACGATTATTGGGGTGTCGAAATCTGAAAAGAAGTAAAAGTGATGTTTTTCTTTCTAGAGGCTCTCAAAAGATAAGATCATTTGAGTTGGAGAAATTCTCCAACATTTGATAGTGTGGATTTTAGGATTCCAAAAAAAGTGTGTTATTTATTATTTTACCCTTGCAAATAGATTGTTTGAAATATTTAAAATAATAGTTAGCCAAAAAAAGAAATATAAAAAATAATAATAAAATATTAAATAATAATTGTTATTATTATTGAACATTTTTTTATTAATTATTATTATTCTTCTTCAACATCATTATTTTTGTTGTTGTAATAAGATTGGGGCATTAATGTCATTTTATGACCATTTTATCACCTCAAATGCCTCCAAGGTTTGAAAAGCAGCCTTTTAGACATCTAACATCTGAAAGTGGTATGCCACTTAAGACATCTAACAGCTTTTTAGACATCATATACCACCTAAGACTCAAACCCACATTCTCATGCTTGTAAGCCAAAGATTTTGATATGTATCTCTTGAAAGCAAAAGCTTTACAAACACTCTTGTAAACATTGACATCCAACTACACATTACGAACATCGTCTCCCCATGAATTTAGCATATATGAGATCTCTTGTAGGGTTGGATGTTGTTTGCTTGGATTGGTCGAGGGCAACAAAGTAATTTTGTCCCTATGCTCTTGAGGTTGGCCGAAGGCTTCAAGGGTTCAGAGAGGTTGCTACCGAGGCCGAGGCGGAGGATGCTCCGAGTACTACGGAAGCCAAAGGCAGGTGGCCAAGGTACTGCAAGACAAAATACGTCAGAGGCCCCGGGTGAGAACCCGAGGCAGAGTCTCCGACGATCAAGTTAGTACGGGGTATGAAGAGGGGAAATAGAATATAGTTTTTGAGACCAGTTCCAAATCCAAATGTTGACTGTATTAGACTCCTCTCCTTACCAAGAGGGGGGTACCCCAATTTATACTTGAGCTGCCTGGAGGTAGGTGGAGATGAACGCCTGAGATGGGTGTTGTACGAGGGTGGTCAGAGAGCTCTACGGGGACGCGTGGGTGCTCCGCGATTGGCTCTGTACGAGGGGAGCAAGGTAACCCCTGCTATAGCGGATCTCGTTCACGAGTCTGGCACTTGTGAGCTAGGCATCCCAGCCCCAAATGGGCTGGATTGGGTCACCCCACATCACTTGCCCTCCACTCCCGAGGCTGAGAGAAAATTTTGGCTTCGGCTGATGGGAGTAGTAATGGCGAGCGCCAATGGGCTCGGTAGCCGAGGTGTACCCTGCGGTGGTGTCCTTTTCCTCGTCTCTACCTGGTTCGTCTTTATAAGTTGGGTCAAGGCTGCAAGTGGTCTATGGCACTGCTACTTCAGACAAGTGACTCGGGGGCATGCTCAGTGCGGAAGCTCTGGCGCCGTCATCTGGGCCGAGGACCTAAGGGGCAAAAGGCCGTTCAGGCTGAAGACCTGTAGAGTCAAAGGCTATTTAGGCCGAAGACATGTGAAGCCAAAGGCTGTTTAGGCCAAGGACCTATGAAGCTGAGGGGCCCGTGAGGCCCGAGGATCCGTGCGCGCGATGACTTTCTGGTTGGACCAGTGTGCGTGCTCGCGGGAACGAGTAGCCCAGACCGGCGGGTCATTTTGGGCAAACATGCTAGTCTGTCTTGAGCATCATTTCATCTTTCGAGGGTGAGCATTCATGGGTGTAGCGTGTTTGGATCGCAGGTGCACCCTGAGCATCGTTTTGCCTTCCGAGGATGGGCGTTCAAGAGTGCGGCGCAGCTGGATCGCAGGTGCGAAGGCGTTTCGCATCCATTGGATCAGGGACGATCTAAGCCGTCACTGGCACATCATTTCGCCTTCCGAGGTTGAGCGTCATGCGGCGCACCATGATTGGGTTGTGGAGGCGGTGGCTTCTCAGTCATTGGATCTCGAGAAATCTGGGCCGTTCGTTCCTCTTTAAATAGGGGCTTCGACAGTAGAATTCTTGTCATTTTGCCTCCAAGTGCTTTCACCTTCGAGTGAACTCAGCTCCCAGATTCTCTAGTCTTCAACACTCTACCTTCACTTCTTTTCCTTCCACTACCCTTTTTAGGTAATTTCCAACTATATCTTTCTCATATTCTGGACCTGAGTAGTATGAACTTCCGAATGTATCAGAGGGGAGCTCCATTCGAACCCCTTCTCCCCTTTCCCCTTTAAGCCCTTCTATTTTTGTTTCCACAGACGGCGCCAATTGTTGGAGCTCGGATTGGCCAAGGGCAACAAAGTAATTTTGTCCCTAGGCTCCTGAGGCTGGCCGAAGGCTTCGAGGTTTTGGAGAGGATGCTGCCAAGGCCGAGGCAGAGGAGGCTCCAAGTACTGTAGAAGCCAAAGGCAGATGGCCGAGGTACTGTAAGACAGAATACATCAGAGGCCCTAGGTGAGAACCCGAGGCGGAGTCTCCAACGGTCAAGTTAGTACAAGGTACGAAGAGGGGAACTAAAATATAGTTT
The DNA here is from genome assembly GCF_055504915.1 of Nelumbo nucifera. NCBI lineage: Eukaryota > Viridiplantae > Streptophyta > Magnoliopsida > Proteales > Nelumbonaceae > Nelumbo > Nelumbo nucifera. The sequence goes on along the minus strand of NC_142653.1, from coordinate 50,643,974 downwards.
TTGAGACCAGTTCCAAATCCAAATGTTGATTGTATTAGACTCCTCTCCTTACCTGGAGGAGAGTACCCCTATTTATACTTGAGCTGCCTAGAGGTAGGTAGAAATGAACACCTAAGATGGGTGCCATACGAGGGCAGTCAATGATCTCTGTGGGGACACGTGGGTGCTTCATGATTGGCTCCGTACGAGGGGAACAGGGTAACCCCTCCTGTAGCGGATCTCGTTCCCGAGTCTGGCGCTCGTGAGCTGGGTTGGGTCACCCCAGATCAGATGCAATGCTCTCAGAGTTTTTACTTTTACTGCTGTTGTATTGAAAATTAATGGCTCTTATGGGTATCACCAAAACTGTACCAGCTGCAAATGTTCACATTGAGACTGCAAATACTGAAACTCCTATGTGCAAAAATTACAGTCTAAGTTTACAGTGGTATCAGGGTGCAACACTATAGCCAAGGACCCAAGATTTATTGCTTTCACAGTATCAGTATCACAAATATGCATGTTTCTGTTCCTAGAATACAATTATAAATGTAATTGCGCATTAAATACCTTAATACCCATAGGAGAAATTTTTGGAATTCAGATCTAGAAAAAACTACAACTTCAATGCTGGGCGTTCGCTGCATTGGCCCTTGGGTACACGGAACCACTACGGATACCGTAAGAAAGGGATCGGACTTCAGACTGGAAAATGAACAAATGGTATTCCTTCGTATGGGTTGCATCTTGAAATAAATACCCTCTTTTTCTTTTATAGGAAGCACTGATCATCTCTGACCTATTCTATATTCATGATGTGCTTTGTATTACAGGTTGGAAATTGGAACTTGAAATAACCAACTTAATTTTTCTCCCTTATTGGAAGGGTTGATTATCTCTGACCCATTTTGTACCATTCAAAGTCTTAAGTGACCAATGACTTACAGTCAACAGTCAAGTCCAAAGAATAGGTCAATTGTTTCTGAAGTGTCATTGAAGCCACAATTAATGCTTATTAAATAGTGATTTGCAATTCAGATACTGGAATGGGTACAAGTAGATTCGTTGTACCGTTAGAAGTATTTGTTGGATTTTAATTTCATTAGAGATTAAATTGAACGCGGTTTGATTGGTCAATTACATAAAAAATTACATCTGTACATTTGTTTTGAAAGATAGTTTTTTCTCTTACTAAAACAAGTTATAACTTGTCCCATTGAAAAATTACAAAACTTGTTATGAGTTTAAATAATAACTCATTTACATTCCTTAGAAATAAAGAGAAAAGTATGGAGGTTTGCTACTGCACAGCACGCACGCACACGTGTGTGCAGCGCAATGAGGCACATTTTGCTCGTACTTTTGGTGCGAGGCTGACCGTTGATGCATTCAATGGCCACGATTTGATCAGGTGTGATCAAGAGACACAATCCAAAGTTGATAGTCATTAACTGTTAATTACCTTTTCTAAACCAGCACCTTTCTCTGCTCCATAACTCTTCAAAAATTATTTAGAGAGCATGAATCAAGCTTTCACATACACAATTTTGAAAGTCACTTTGTCTCTCTCTCAATCCGGTCTGCTACAGTCTTACAAAAGGTTTCTTCGGAGACTCTTCAACTTTGTTGATTGTAGATTCTCGCCTAAGGCTCTATTGTATCCTGATAACAGATTTGTCTGTAACCCAATAGCAAACTCAATGAAATTGAGTGGGGGCAAATAACGTTCTAAAGGCAGCATCTTCAAACGTGCCTCATAGCTTCTCCTCTAAGTTTCAATGACCCTATTTCCCAACAATATTTGCCTTGGCTACTTCTATATATCCATCTAAAGTATCCCAAAGGAAGAAGACTCTTGGCTAGTCTTACATGATGAGTTTACGAGCATTCTGTCTATTTGCCATCCTTGTCCTTGTTCTCATGTTCACCAACATTCTGGCTTCAGAATTTTCCACCATGACCATGACCAGTTTAGGAAACGAGACTGATCGATATGCTTTGCTTGAGTTCAAGAAACAAATTACTGACGATCCCCTTGAAGCACTAAGTTCTTGGAACGACTCTCTCCATTTCTGCCATTGGCGAGGTGTCACATGTGGTCGTCGGCATCAACGAGTCGTGTCCTTGTATTTAGAGGGGCAACGCTTGGTTGGAACGTTATCTCCTTACATTGGGAATCTCACATTTCTTCGTTCCATCAATCTCGACAATTATAGCTTCCGTGGAACCATCCCCCAAGAAGTTGGTCGTCTGTTCCGGCTGCAATATATCAGTCTGACCAATAACACCTTCAGAGGAGAACTCCCAATCAATCTGACCCAGTGCAACAATCTCAAGATGCTGAGTATAAGGAACAACAAACTTAGTGGAATGATTCCACCTGAACTTGGGTTCATGCCCAAGCTCTCGGAAATCCATCTCAACAAAAATTACTTTACTGGACGAATCCCACCTTCTTTGAGTAACCTGTCTACGCTCACAGGTCTAATTTTATCATTTAATGGCTTGGAAGGAAGCATTCCTGAAGAACTCGGCAAATTGACGGGGTTAGAATATATCATGATTGGTGTTAACAATTTGTCTGGTATGTTCCCTCACTCCTTGTACAATTTATCATCTCTCAACCATATTGGTCTCACATACAACCAAATTCATGGAAGCTTCCCACCAAACATAGGCCTTACACTTCCGAACCTCAATCGCCTCCAAGTTGAATTTAACCAATTTACTGGAGAAATTCCAGTTTCCTTTGGCAATATTTCAGGACTAGAAATATTTAGTGCCGGTGGAAACAATTTGTTTGGACCAATCCATGTTGACTTTGGTGGTCTTAAGGATCTCTGGACTCTAGCAATTGCTTGGAATAAACTTGGAGCAGGGAAAGAAGATGATTTGGGTTTTCTCACTTCTTTGACCAACTCTACCAGACTAGAGAAATTGGAACTGTTTGGTAATAATTTTGGAGGCACGTTGCCAAACTCTATAGGCAATTTCTCAACTACAATTCAATATTTTTTGCTTGAAAAAAACCAAATATCTGGAAACATCCCCTTGGGAATAGAAAACCTCATCAACTTGAGCATTTTGTCCTTGAGGGACAACTTATTATCAGGTAGCATTCCCCCTGGTATTGGAAAACTAAAGAACTTGAGAGTATTGGACATGCAAAACAACACACTCTCAGGAGAGATTCCTTCCTCTTTGGGCAATCTCACTTTTCTGTATTATCTTTCTTTGAAAAACAACAAACTTACAGGAAGTATTCCTTCTAGCCTTGGAAATTGTCAGCATCTAAAAATTGTGTTCCTTTCTCATAACAATCTGGTTGGTATCATACCAAAAGAAGTCTTTGGTCTTTCTTCCCTATCACATTTCTACTTGCATTTTAATTCACTGTCTAGTCCCATACATTTGGAAATAGGAAAGTTGCAGAGTATTGAAGAATTGACCTTCTTTGGAAACAAATTGTCTGGTAAAATCCCCAACAGTATTGGAAATTGTCTTAGTTTACATAAACTATATATGGGAGATAACCTTTTGGAGGGAAATATTCCTCCATCACTAAGTTCATTAAAGGGGATTGAAGTACTAGATCTTTCACAAAACAACTTATCAGGACAAATTCCAAAAGATCTAGAAAACCTTCAATATTTACAGAAATTGAATTTGTCTTTCAACAATCTTGAGGGTGAGGTGCCAACAGAAGGAGTATTTGGAAATGCAAGTGCAATTTCAGTGGATGGAAATGATAAGCTTTGTGGAGGAATCATTGAACTACACTTGCCAACCTGCTCAACTACTGATTTGAAAAGAAAAAATACCATGTCCAAAAAAGTGAGGGCCATAATGATTGTGGTTCCAGTTTTTCTTTTGATTTGCTGTTTTCTAATTATTGTTTGTTGGATAAGAAAATCCAAAAGGAAACCTCCATCCACACCTTCAATGGGTGATCGACACTTCAAAGTTTCCTACAAAGAGCTGTTTCAAGCTACTAATGGATTCTCTGCAACTAACTTGATTGGCTCTGGTAGCTTTGGCTGTGTATAAAGGAATCCTCAATCAGGTTGACAAAGTTGTTGCGATAAAAGTTCTCAACCTTCAACAACCAAGAGCTTCCAAGAGCTTCATGACTGAGTGCAGTGCATTGAGGAACATTCGCCACAGGAATCTTGTCAAGATACTTACTTCTTGCTCAAGTCTGGATTCAAAAGGCAATGATTTCAAAGCCCTGGTTTTTGAGTTTATGTCCAATGGCAGCCTAGAGATGTGGTTGCATCCAGACATGGATGTACAGAACAATCTCAGGGAATTAAACATCCTTCAAAGGCTAAATATTGCAACTGATGTGGCTTCAGTAATGGATTATCTTCATCATCACTGCCAAATCCCAGTTGTTCACTGTGATCTAAAGCCAAGCAACATTCTTCTTGATGATGATATGAGTGCTCATGTTAGTGATTTTGGTCTAGCTCGGCTACTCATAGAAGACAGAAATGATCCTTGTGGGAACCAGACTAGCTCACTTGTATTGAAAGGCTCCAGGTAACAAAATTAATCTACAGCTCTTTCATTTCGTTTACCAACTATTATATTATATATATTATTAAATTTTTCTTAAGATTAGTTCACTTTTATGAAAGCACTTTTACGAAAGTGTTTTTACAAAAGTACTTTTACGAAAGTGTATTTATAAAAGTATTTTTATGAAAGCACTTTTATGAAAATATTTTTATTAAAGCACTTTTATAAAAATACTTTTACAAAAGCATTTTTACAAAAATACTTTATAAAAGCACTTTTACGGAAGTACTTTTATGAAACCAGTTTTACAAAAGTACTTTTATAAACTTTTATAAAATTCAAATAGGGATCATTTTGGAAGAAAAATTTGAATAAGTGTTTACTTAAAAAATAAGCCCTTATTTTTTAAATAAAAACTTATTTCGAGCTTATTTCCCAAACAGCAATAAGTGCTTAATGGTGTAGGCCCGACCCAAATAAACACTTATTTTTAAGCACTCCCAAACATGGCCTAAGACTAGTCTGGTTATGAATTTATGACAACAACCTTTCTTTCAGATATAAGTTGTGTTTCACATACAGAAATGTTTTGTGACCAATTGAAGCCATCTTAACTAGATCCTTTGAATTGCTCAGCTCATGGTCCACCAGAACATTATTGGTTATGGTCAAGTAGATTCAATAGAATCTGTTTTCTTAATATCATTCTAGTCTTGTAAATCCAAATTTTGTGTTACAATCTTAAAAATAAATAAATCGACCTTAGTTTTCATGGGGGATGCACCCAAACAACTCCCCTTTATTTCCTTGTATTGAGGAGTGGAGGCAAAGAACTATGATTTATGAAACTCTCTGTTTGCTTCACTCTAATGCCAAGTAGGTGGGATCTATGTAAAATCTTTCCAATTTTGTTGCTTAGTGTCTTTTCATGGGTTCCACCTAAAAGCATACGAATACGATGCATTCCCATAGTGTATCCTCGTAGAGGTGGGAAATAGAAACTAAGGGGGTGTTCTTCGGGTGAGTTTCAAAAACAAATTAAAATCATCTGGTGTGAAGACAAATTGTTTTTTAAAATAAACATGGGAAACATGTGTTTAGTTGCAATTTGTAAAAATGTTTTTTGTTTTCATAAATCATACAACAAAAACATGAATTGCTTTTCTAAAGCAAGACTGAACTTGTTTTTGCTTCTCAGATAATAAAAAACATAACATGTTTTCGTTCTTTTGATTTGCTGACGTAACAATTTAAAAACGAATGAAAACAAAAACATTCACGTTTTACAACACCCCTAAATCTATGTTAATCTTAGGGGTGCAGTTTAGGCAGGGCCAACCTGAGCTCAAGCCAATGCAATCCGAAAGTTTACACCGACGATCTGAGTCTGGATATTTTATCATCAAATTCTGCTGGCCCAAAATCGTTGGGTTTTGAGGTTTTCTGTTTTTCTTCTGGGCCTGGGCCTTAGGTTGCCCAAGACCAGCTCAATCCTCGCCCAATCCCCACCAAGTACTCAGCCCAATTATACATACATGCACGTCATCATCTGAGCCTTGTCTATGGATCGGTTACAATTCCTGTTTCACTAAGCCATTCTATTTGGTGTATGCATATACATCTGGATACATGCATGCACAATAATATATGATATTCCCATTTAACAGTTTAGCTTAGTGAACTTGTATAGATTTAAGGCCTTCGCTTGTACATTGGTAAAATAGAGTGCCTGAGCCCATATTGCCAACTCAAGCCTAATTGAAATGTGTTAAATTTTAGGCTCAGCCCAATTGAAATGTGTACATTGATATAATTTGCTCAGCCCAAACTAAAATTTTAGGCTTTGGTCTAAATTGAAGTATTGAACATAAACCTGACCCAGCTAGCGTACCCAAGTTGCACCCCTAATTCATCCACCCAAATCCTAATCATAGCATCCCCTGGTAGGATTTAATAATAGCACCATATCATTAGGATAAAGAACAAAAGGGGTTGAACAAAACCCATTGTATTTCCTTTTCGAAAAGGGGTTCGGAGCACTTACCCATAAACTCTTGGGAGAATGACAGTTCAGCCCAGGGTCAGAATTCATAGACCCGAAGTACAGATGGGGTAGGTGCCAATTCGGAATTGATGCTAATTTACGGGCAGGAATTGGGGCATAAAGTAGGGGTTTTTGACATTTTTAATGTTTATAGATCCGCAGTGGAATTCAAAACTCTGTATTGGGTCTGTCCATACTTTTCCCAAAACTCTTCCCACATCCCTACACACACTAAGGCCCCGCTCCTTTTTAGGAAGTTACTTTCCCAGATAAATGCACTTACTTGGGGAAATACTTACCCGGCTAGGTACATTTACCCATGTGAAAAAGTTACCCACCCACCTAGGAGCAAGGTTTAGTTGAACGCTTACTTGTTCAGCACCAGTATTAAATACATGGGACCTACATCTTTTACAGTGGGGCCTATGAATTCAATACTGGCATAGAACCTCATCATTGGTTCCACAGCCCGCTGAACAGTTAAATCGTTCAGCTAATTCGAGTTCCCCACCTAGGAGATGGGTTATCAATTAGCCGGGGTAAGTGATATGTAAGGAGAATAAATTTTACATGAACCCCAGATCAATCTGAGAAAACAACATGGGTATCTTAGTTAATGAAAATCAAAATTCCGTTGATCAACTTTTCCCCCTCTCAAAATCCCGAAAATGAGTATGCCCTAAAAGTATACATTGGAAATATCTTCTTTATCATTCATGGGAATATGTTCCTAAAACACAACATTAGTGTCTCGTAGGTAGGGACGTAGGAAAAGTTTGCGGGTAGGTGATCTGAAGAACAAAGGTAGAAAAGTTCCAGTTCTAATTAGTAAATAGTATCATTTTTCCAATGTTAAGATGAAACCTTTTCAACAGTCCAAGTTGAAATGTTTAGATATCCCATCAGTTCTTTTAATTCTCTATGAAATAAATGAGCAACAATCAAAATCAGCTCATACATTATCTAACTAGGTCGGTTTTGAATCTTCTTTTCCTCGTGATGTTTAAGCTGCTCTCTTATCTTTTTCCATTAATGCTGAGAGTGTTTTGGGTTCTATAGATCATTTGAAAAAACTGTAAGGTTTTTACATTTACGCTTTTAATGAGATATAAATATAAATTCCAGAGTATGGCACAAGTGGCGAGGTGTCAACACATGGGGATGTGTACAGCTATGGAATCCTCTTACTGGAGATGTTCACAGGAAAAAGACCAACAGATGAAATGTTCAAAGCTCCATAGATTTGCAAAGATGGCTTTTCCTGAAGAAGTGATGAAAATTTTGGACCCAAAACTTCTACCCATGAATGGAGTAGGAGAAGAAACAGAAGAGGAAACCAGGTTAAACTTTGGAAGTCTTGGTAATGTGATGGATAAATTGCAAGAGTTTATTGCTCCAGTGATAAGAATTGGAATCCAATGTTCTGCTGAATCTCCTAAAGAACGAATGGACATAAATGATGTCGCCAGGGAATTAAATCAGATCAGAGAAGCCTTTCTTGGCATCGTCATTGAAGCACATCAAGTGAGACCAACTATACAATCATACTAAGGGGTTGTTTGCCAACATGCATGAATTTGTGCTTTAAAGCAAAAACAACTGCCATGTCACTCTTCTGATGTGGCAAGACATGGCAATTTTTTCTATATTTTGTTATAATCAAGTGGTGTGTCAAAGGGATGCAAACATCAGATTCGAATCAGGGTATATCTGAATTCGATCCGACATTGTCATTTGCACATATAATCGAATCTGATAAACATGAATCTGAATTCAAATCCAACGAGGATGTCAGATTTTTGGGTCTAATCTTATCCAATTTTGAAAGAAATTATTAAAAGAAAAATAAAATACAACAATTTAAATAAAGAAAAACAAAAACTACAAGTATATTTTCATCATATATACATGTTTTTTATAAAAAATAAATAAATAATATTACAAATTTACAAAAAAAATATAATATAAATAATATATTTATAAATAAATAAATAACATATATATATTTCAAATCGAATCTTCTTGAATTGAATATGGGGCTGATCCAAATTCGATCTGATTTCTGATTGGACCCTATTATCCGATCCGAAGATCTAAAGTCTTGGAATATAGGATCAGACTTTGGATCGGATCGGATGACAATCCTTTTGCACCCGTAATGTGTCACGATTTATCTAAAAATTGGAGATGGGGGCAGATCTACCCATCTAAGGTAGCGTTTGATTGCTTTAAATCAGGGTCTGGAATCTAAAAGTTATTTTTCAGAGGTTGGGACTCGATTGTGTTACAACTGAACCATATCTGTCTCTAAATGTGATAAAAGGTCTAATTTGGCAAGAGAAGGCCCATGTATGTTTTTAGACATATTTTATATGGCTCATAATGATTAAAATGCCCTTCTTAGTTCTTTCGACTTTGGAAAACAAAATTGCAAATTTTTGGTTTCCAACAGTTAAAAAAGAGTGTTTTAGCTTTTAGATTTGATTTTTATCAAACACCATCTAAGCCAAATGGGTCATACCATGTCATAGGAGCAAGAATGGATGATTAACCGGTTAGGGTGCAAGTCGGGTGCTTATTATTGAAAATTTTCAATACTAGGATTCAAAGCTTGATGACATTCATGAAAGAATGGTAAGATCCATCATATGATCGCCAAAAGGATGCGGAATGGGTGGGCAAATTTCAAAAATTTCTTACCTTTCTTCCAACTAGGAATCATATTCCCTAAATTTAGAATACAATATTCAAGGATCTGACTTGAACCAAAATCGAACCAGATCTGAACCAAAAGAAAAGGGAAGGGATATACCTGATCTGGAGAAAGAGTATCTCCCAATGTCGGTGTTCACGCCCAAAGAAATTTCCAAGAACCACTCCCACTGAAGATGACACAGTGATGATGGAACAAAACCAGCAGTGTTCGTCCCACGAACCAGGTCCTTCTGAAGAACTCGATGGAAGCAATGAGCACTACACACGATCAATCTTTCAACAAAAACTGATATCAAGAAGCTTTCTTGATCTTTTCCCTCACAGAGATATCGAACTGGCAGTTGATGGCGGCGGCTGCTGGAGGAGAAGACTAGAGAAGAAGGTAGCGAACTGCTTTCTCCTCTCTAGGGTTTCTTTGCGATCCAATCTCTAGTTGCAGAGTATTCTCTACAAATTCCCTTAAGGTTCGAATTCTTGTAATTCGAATTAGGGTTTCTCCCCTTTCTTTCTTAGTGATTAAGAAACCTCCTAATCCCATTAGGAGTTATCCTAATCCAAATCTGTATTTGGATAAGGAGTCTTCTTAATCCTATTTGCAAATTAGATCAGCCCACTCTTGATCTTATCAGGAGGTTACCATATTCAAATCCTAATTTGAACTTGGTCTCCATGAGTGGATAGGGTTAAGACCCAATCCTTTTGGCTTGACTTAATCTCAAATCCGCCCTTTAAGTGACTGATCATATCAACCCAGTTCGAAATGGGCTTTAGGCCCAATATGTATCAAGTGCTCAATAGGCTTCCAAACTGCTACTCAGTTGGGCTTCTTTGTTTGGCGTGGGACCCAAGCATTGATCTACACATCAGCCACATGGGTTCGGCCCAGCCTCTGTTATAAGGCCTAGCCGAATTCACTGGAAAAACCCAATGAACCCCTTGAGCTCATCACATAGACTCCATGGGCCCAACACTTACACTAAGTGGTCCCTGGGCCAAGCCATCTTATAAAAACACAGGGACTGTGGGCAGATGCAAGATTAGCTCATCAGGTATAACCCTAAATGGCCTTACACTTAACCTCTCAGTCCATAATGATCAAACACTGCCCGACAAAAGAGGACCTCTCCCTCAGCTGCAAGGAACAGTGCTGCACTCTCTGCTCACATGGATCCCAGGAATTAAAATCATTTGCAAACATTTTGGAACTGTATATATATATATATTCCAACGATTGAAATCAACTGCCGGCAGTTTGGTTTCCATCAAAGAGAGTGCACCCCCGATCATTACCTTTGTCCGACAAAGGGGTTGATCCTGTCACTATGATCACCCACTCGGATGAATTTTCAGACTGTCCCAACATACCCAGGTTTTGACCCCCGCTAAGGATCTCACTGATCTGCTCACATGGATCCCAGGAATTAAAATCATTTGCAAACATTTTGGAACTGTATATATATATATATATATTCCAACGATTGAAATCAACTGCCGGCAGTTTGGTTTCCATCAAAGAGAGTGCATCCCCGATCATTACCTTTGTCCGACAAAGGGGTTGATCCTGTCACTATGATCACCCACTCGGATGAATTTTCAGACTGTCCCAACATACCCAGGTTTTGACCCCCGCTAAGGATCTCACTGATTGGCATATCAAAGACAACCCAATCCGACACCTAGTGTAGTATCATAATCGAGTCTAAGGGTCAGGTGTAACTTTCCAATTTTGCCCATCAATCTCCAAGGTCCAGGGCAATACTAGAAATCTGGTCTGGTTCAAAGATTCAAGTAATCCTACACTGCATGCGCCTTGGGTCTCACCCTGGCGGCTGAGACAGACCACCTCAACATTTGGCAGCACACCAATGTCAGCCTTGGCAGGATAAATCTTCACAGACTTATCCAACGGTTGCGAACATTCTAAACTAACACGAGTTTTATTAAGTGTCCAATTTAAGGGTCTTACACAGAAACATACCACACAACATGAATCAAACATGCACTTTATTCATTTACACTAAATGTCTAAAGTACATCAAAACTGATTGGAACTAAGGGCATACAAAACTGTCTAACAATTTAAACTTTGACAAATGCTCAATCCAACTACACAAGTTGCACTCAGCCTTGAGATAAAACTGTATCTCAAGATGGGGCTAGCTTGTACTTTTACTCTTGAAAAAAACTTAGTTGTCTAAAGTCAACAGCCACTTCAGTGTCAGCAGGGATCTCTCTCCCTGTTGACAGCCAGCGTTCAGGGACTACTATGTTACAAGTAGTTTGTGTGTGAACCAAAGGGGCATACATGGACTATTCTATTGATAGCCCAGGCTGTCAAACTTAGTCAAAGTTTGCTCCTTCGTTATAACTGATTAGGATACACAACCGAGGGAAAAAGATAGAATTTCCATTGAGCTGCTTTGGGAAGCCACTAAAAACTTTTCAATGAAAAGACCTATTTTTGGTTGAAAGACTGTTTATTTGGGCTTTCTAGGGTTTTCACCAAACATAACTTGTGGTTTGGGCAGAGCCCACCTCATAAAGTCAGAAGCCGCTACCTGAAAACTCTCCTAAATGGATATGGCTCCAGAGGAGTTTAAATTATCCCCCCTTAAAGATTGCCCCCATAGTCACAATGTCCCACAGTATACTTCCTCCGTGTATTGGGAACATCTTCCAATGATAACATCATCATTTCTGATATTATCATTGGGAGATGTTCTCAATACACAGCAGAGATATGCTGTGGGACTTTGTGGGAGGCTGATTTGATCTTGTTCCAGAGTTCTGCTGTTTCTTTTTATAATCATGACTATATAGATGTAGTTTTCCTAATTAGCTTTGGAATTACAGGAGGCCATCAATAAAGCAATCCACTGAAAATCCTGTTTCCTAAGTTTGGTAAGTATAAAATGGGCCTTCTTTTTATGTTGTTAATTAACTAGGGTTTAATCCCAACTTGTTTGTGTTTTCCCTTGCTAATTTTTTTTTTTTTTTTGTTTATTGTTCTGTTCAGGTATCTAATCTCTCCTATATTGGCACGTCTATATATTTAAATTGCTGGATCAGGACACAAAATGATAATATTTTCTTAATGTCAGTAGCTCTTGTGGCCTGTGGAAGGGTCGGGCGGTGTAGTGGTACAAATTGAACATTTGTATTAATAATTTAGCTGTGTCATGTAACTTAATTCCCATTAAATCCTCATGGTTTGTACTTTGTAGAGTTGATTTCTTTATGTTTCTATCATTAGCAAAGAACAACTTGAATGAGATGATTTCTGCTGATGAGGCGTAGCTTTGAGAGGCAAGACGACAAATGATGCTTCTTAAATATTATTTAATTTGCATAAATGCCATGTATTTGTATGTTTTCGTGTGCATTGTCTTGCACATGTACATATTAATATTGTTAATGTGCAAACCCAAACCCAAACCCAAGCCATTTTTTATTGGGTTGGGCTAGAATTGAGAAGTTCAGGTTGAAGAATGGATTGGATTGGGCTAGGGTTGACCTTATCCTAACCCAATCCAGCCCAAGTCTGACCCTTACCTAGTCCATCATTTCCAATGTTAGAACTTAAAAGAAACTTGTTCAAAACTAAATAAATAAAGGTTCAACTATGATACTGGAAAGATATGATATTCAAAAATTTTTTGACCAATCAACCAGTATCATAATTGGTTACCAATCGGGTGAAATTTATCAAAATTCACAGGTGGGTTTTAATTGATGAAAACTCTTTCAATACCATTTATTTCCCGTATAATAGTTTTTCCCATCTTTTAATCCAACTGGGATTTGCTCATCACACAGCGCACCTCACACCAACCTCATGCCCATCCCACCATGTATTTGGAACATCTCCCCATGAATAATAACTAGTATGGAAGTATAGAAGATGTTCCCGATGTGCAGCTGGGACGCATTGTGGGATTGGTGTGAGATGCGCTTTGTGAGGAGCAGATCCAGTCCCCTTTTAATCTTGTTCTTGTAATATGATTTAAAGAGTTGAAGCTGTATAGGGGATGCTTTCAGCCGTTCTGAGTTTTCTGATGAGAGAGTGGAGAGATAAACTATGCAAACTGGGTAGTAAGTCATTTCTATGACTCAATATGTCTACAAATTCATTAACAATTGAACATGAAAAGAACACTCATATGGAGAAAAATAGGAAATTGTCTAAAATTCATTATGACTTTTCAGCATTTCTCTTAAATCCATCATGACTTTTCAAAATGTCCAGGGGAGTGAGTTTTTATTTTACAAAACTCACCATCCATCAGAGAACCGTTAGCTAGAGGTGGCAATTGGGCGGGTTGGATTGGATTCGGTTTGGGTTGAGTTTCAACCCAACCCATCTAACCCACTAACCCATTAATGACCCAATTAGATAGAATTAAATGAGTTGGGTTCAATCCAAACCCACCTGAACCCAACCTAACCCATTTAGATAAAATATTGAAAATTACACAAAAATAATAAAAATTGCAGGAAATAAAATGAAAACTAAACAAAAACATAAAAATGCATAAAATTAATAGAAATTACATAAAATTTTGAAAAAACAGAAAATTACAAAAAAAAAAAACTGAAATCGCATAATTATATAATAAAAATTATAAAAAACATAGAAAATGAAGAAAAATAACAGAAATTACAAAAAACAAAGAAAAACTAGAAATTGCATAAAAAATAACAGAAATTCGAGAATGATATAAAAAAGCATAGAAAACCATAGAGAGTGAAGAAATATAATAGAAATTACTGACAATATAAATAGCTACTGGAAAAATTACAAAAATTTGTAGAAAAACCATCGTTGAGCAAAATGCCTCTCATCATATATAAGGATACTTGTCGTTTAGATATCTAGCAAACAATAACAGTAGCCCCATTTGCACACACACCTTAATACTATTGATTCCAGATTCCAATGAACCTCTTCCATCAAAAAAAAAAAAAAAAAAAACTGAACGGAGACAATCCAAGAAAAAACCTTAACTCAAATGATGGTTTCTCTTCCTCCAACAATCAATCTTCTTCCAAATTGATACTACTATCGTTGGAGGTGTAAAACGGGTTGTGTCACATGCGGCCCAACACGAATTTGGACTGGCCTGGCATGATGGTCCGCGGGCCGTGCTTGGCCCGACAAGATCGTGCGGGCCATGTTGGGCCTAGGGTTTTAGGTCCACGAGTCGGGACATATACATATATATATATATAATATTATATAAATTATAATTATATAATAATATATTAATAAAATAAATAATTTTTTTTAATTTTAGTATACTAATTTATTTAATTATTGTATATATAAGCAATTTTATACATCAAAATTCATATAAATTAAAATTTGAAGTTTTTTGTCAATTTTTTTAAATAAATAGCATTGGCCCGATGCACGGCCCGACCTGGCCCAAGGCTCGGCCCATGGGCCAGCCCGACCCATGGCACGGTACGAAACGACACGGGCCCACACGGGCCTGGGCCGGGGGCCATGCCGGGCCGACCCCCCAAGTTATCCCTAGGGAGGCGACATGGCCCGTTTTACACCTCTAACTGCCATTAAATTGGGGTTCTGGTCCAAAGAGAGAGAGAGAGAGAGAGAGAGAGAGAGAGAGAGAGATTAGTAGAGGAGGAGACTTGTCGCCCTCAGATCTCAAAATATGTAGAGGAGGAGACTTATTGCCCTCAGATCTGAAAGTTGTAAAGGAGGAGGAGATTTGTCACCTCCAATTTCAGAGTTGTTGAGGAAGAGACTTGTCACTCGTAGAGGAAGAGAAATTTGTCGAGATCTCTCTCCAAGATAATAAACAAATGATGAAAACCTAGAATCCTTAATTGATGGATATCCATTGGACACCCATGACCCAACCCGCCCAACCCATTTAAAATTTTGTTATTGGGTTGACCCACCCGCTAAGAACCCAGTATTAAAAGTTACGACCAACCCGCTAATAAATGGGTGGGTTGGGCGGGTTGAGTAGGTTGGGTTAAAAATCACTGCCCCTACCGTTAGCTAGTGTACATTGATAGAAGTTGTCCACATCAGCACAAATGCAATTTTATGACCAAACTGCCCCTAAATGGAAAGTGGCAAGTAAGCCTTATTAAACATAAGCATATTTTTATGACTAAAATGCCCTTAAATGCCCAACCGCATTATATATAAAATTTCTACTTGTTGAGAGACATTTTTTTCTCATTGTGATGCTTGAAAGTAATCCAAGTAAACTGAAAAATGGGTTTTGGGTCGAATAATAACATGGGTATTTCTACAATATTGAAAAAAGAGTCGAATATAATAAAAGGATAATATGGTAATCTACTAACACCCATTAGTCTATCTAATGTCAAGTTACTAACATGGGGTTTCCATGACATTTTGAAAAGTTATGATGACCATAAGAGAAATGTTGAAAAGTCATGATGAGTTTTAGACCTAGAATAATATGAAAGATGTCTCAAATGTTGTTGGCGATGAACTTCAAACTCTCGGCACAATCACCGCCATGCAAAAGGAAAGTGCTTCCCATGGCTGCCTTAGAGAGGCAATCCTCCAAGCTCCTCACTTAATCAATGAAGACTAAGGGAAAGATCCTACTGTTTTCATCATCAAATCCAATGTAAGAAACATCAAGGGGGTGTTCTTTTTTGGATTTTGAGAGGGGGAAAGTTGGTCAATGGGATTTTGGTTCCCATTGACCAAGAATCCCATGTTCATTTTTCATATTTATGTGGGGACCAGGAAAGTTTGTTTTCCTTGTGTATCACGGGTAAGTGATACCCATCTCTTAGGTGGGTAAATAACTTTCCCACCTAGGGGGAAAGTTGCTAACACTTGAAAGGGACAAAAATGCCCCTTTTAATAATGGATTTTTATGGCTAAAATGGTCATTACCTTATTTACCTAGGAAATAAAAGAACATGGGTAAATGCACTTACCCGGGTAAGTGTTTCCCAAGAAAAACTTACCCAGGTAATTATATTTACCCGGGTAAGTAACTTACCGAAAAGCGAACGGGGCCCAAGTTCTTTTTTAGAACAGAGATCGTAGCAGTGAACTTGACGCAAGTGGCTGGAATCTTCGTTCAAACGTGAGTCTTCTCGGTGAAAGGCCTTTGTTCAAAGTAGAATTGAAGTCAAATGGACCAAAAAAAGGGTAAAATTGTGTTTTAAAAGTATTGAATCATAAATGATGTCATGTGCAAACACTAAGGCTCGATTTGGAAGGAGTACAAATATAAATTTGTAGAGTACAAAACCGTATATTTTGTATGTATTTTTACTGTATATATTTATATTTATACTCCTTCCAAACTGAGCCTAATTGATGGTTTATTAACGGAAGAGAGGTTTTTGTGCGATGACATTACCCAATAGGGCAGGTTTTAGTCCAGTTCAAAAAGAGAGGAGATGTTTTAATATTTAGGATAAATACTTAAATAGGTTTTTTTTTTTTTTGAAGGCAGATAAATAGGTTTTAAGTCTTTTACTCTTAATTTAACATATAATTCATTCTTCGATGGTGAACGGAGAACACTCATGCATTCGGCTCTTCAAAAGTTCCACCAAGGAGTTTGGAACTCTGGATCTTCTAACCAGAAGGCATTAATTGTTGCCATGTTTGCCCATTTTCTGGAATCTCCACTAACTTGGCATCATTTTGTGTAGGGGTAACCCCAACATTTGCCCATTGAATTCATGAAGTGTTTGGCACTGATATCGTTATCTCAAAGCCATTTTATAAAAAAAAAAATGGTGCTTATTTTTTGTTTGGCATCGGTAGGGGTGTTCATATTAAATGTCAAATCAACTAAGTCGATCAAATCAGCCCGATCTAACCTGAGTTGGTCGGTTTTTTAAAATTACTGGTCGTTTTTTATTTGTATGAGAAAATAAACCGATAATTCAGTTTCGATTTCGGCTTTCATATATGAAAACTGAAACCGAACCAATCATATATTTTTAAGTAATTATTATTTTGTCCTTACCCTATATGTTAAATGTTGATATATTTTATTTGTGTTTTGTTTGAACTTTGAAAAAAAAATTGGTTATTTATGATAAAAACTAAAAACGTAAAACCAATACAAATATAATGCAATGGTACAATATTTAATTCAGTTTTGTATAAATTTAAATATATATATTGATAAAAAATCAGTTTTGTATAAAAAAATAATTGATTTAAATATATATTTTGGTTTTGCATAAAAACTAAAAAGAAATAAACTTAAATATAAATAGATATTTAGATATAGATATTTTAGTTTAAAATATATATAAAAAACGACTAAACCGACCCAAACTGACCCTTCATGTTTGGGTCGGTTTTGCTTCAGGGTCAATCGGTTTCGGTTTAGTCAATAAGCAAATCGACTAGGTCGGGTCGGTTGAAAAAAATGACTCTAACCAACCCAACCCGACCCGTGGACACCCCTAGGCATCGGTGCTGCCAGCTAGGATTTTTTCTGGGGAAACGGCACTACCATTTGTTTGGTACGAGTGCTCTATAGTTGTTTTCAGCACTGGTACCTATTATCCAATGCTTCTAATGAGTATGTAGTCTCTTACATCCAATGGTACAAAAAAAGAAAAGCCCCTGTTCATCATACGGTCCCAATTGTAGAATAGCATGTAGAAAAATCAGAAAATTTTGAAGAAAATGGCAAAAAAATCATAAAATTGTATACAAATTATAAAAAAATGCAAAAATTCATAGGATAATTGCAAGAAAAAATGCATAAAATCATAGAAAATGCATAAATAGTAATTTGCAGAAATTGAATTAAATTACAATAAAATTGGTAGAAAACCAAAAGAAACTATGCATTAGGAATATCTCCATACTTGTATGCTTTTATGGAGAGATATTCCCAATACAAAGCTGCAAAAAACTATACAAACGGTGTGAACACAGTCTAAGGGAATTCCATTGACATAGGCTAAAAATTAAATATAAACATTTGTATTAAGGTAAATCTATGATGTGGGGAAGATATGATATTGAAAGAGTTTTGACCAATCAAAACCCACCTATGAATTTTGATAAATAACACCTTATTTGCTACCACATTTAACTCTAATAAATAACCTATCAGTGATTTTGAATTTAACACCTTATTTACTTATTTAGCTTATCAGTGATTTTGAAAACCGATACGCTGTGGTATGTTGCGATATTTTGAATTTAACTTGAATAAGTTGCCTGAATCATTTGACCTAAATCATTGTATTTATTTATTTTGAACCCTAAACCATTTAACCATGAAGGGGTATGGGTATTATTCATTGAATATGATCATTTGTCATAAATCATTGTATTTACTTATTTAGAGTATCAGTGACTTTGAAAACATATACTTTAATAAATCGCTCGAATATTAGTGAATTTGAAAACTGATATGCTCTGATATGTTGCTATATTTGGAATCTTAAATTTAAATAAATCGTCTGAACCATTTGTCCTAAATCATTGTATTTACTTATTTTGAACTATAAGGCTGCGTTTGGAAAGATGTGAATGGAGTGTAAATCTCGGTTCAAGGTAAATTTGCATTCTGGTTCACTTTTGCCTGTGTTTAGCAATATTATATTTATGCATTGACAAATGACAGATTAATGCATATTTACATTGATAATAAGATGTAAAAGTATATCAATAAAAAATAAGTAAATTTGCATTCAAATAGGTTTTTGATAAAAAAAAAAAAGTTTGCATCCATTACAGCTAAAATCTGTTTGGTAAAAAGATAAATTTGTCAGTGCAAAATTAACCCAATTTTACAATTTATATGAACCGTTTTACACTCTACATATTTGCATTCACGCTTATTTGCATCATTTCCAAACACAGAAAGGGTATTATTCATTGAATATGACCATTTGTCCTAAATCATTGTATTTACTTATTTAGCATACCAGTGACTTTGAAAACTGATGTGCAATTATATGTTAAATTGAGGTTCATAGGAAGTTGTCTTTGATTATAATTCATAATTTGGTATCATTAAAAACTAGGGTAAATTGCTGAAACCTCCCCTGAAACTTTTTGACATAGTTGCAAGTAAGCCCTTCTGATAGAATCCTCTAAAAAGAGGCATGAAATAATCATGCATTGAATTTGACCAAAATGTTTATTTTCCAATTTTTTTTATATATGAATTGCTATCCCAAACCCTCCCAATCTTTTTTTTTTCTAGAATTGATTTATTTTCCAAGTTTGTCCTTCATATCAATCACTCAAGGGTAAAGCTACAATTTTAAATTCTTTTTTGTGTTTTTGTTTAAATAAAATTTATATTTTGGCATTTTCACGTCTCTTTTTAAAAGATTCTAATAAAGATAATCCACCTGCACTCTGTCAGAAAGTTCAGGAGAGATGATTGCAATTACTAAACTGCATGGGAGGTTTCAACAATTTACCCTAAAATCTAGGGCAAATTACAGATAGGTGCCATATACTTTAAGGGCAATAACACTTAAAGGGCTTGAACTTTCAAGGGGGACATTTTAGTGCCCTGAACTTTTAGAAATATGCAGTCTATTAAAACTGATGTTACATTGAGGGCAAAATTACAAAAATGACCATGTTTATGTTTTCTTTTGAGCTTTTATTTTGTTCTTTTTTTTTCATATGAAACCATCTCTAACGAATAGAAGCATTTGAGTGGAACAACACAAAACAATAAAAAAAGTCTGAAAATGGGCATTTTTATAATTTTACGTTCACCATACCATTTTAACAGAGTTGGAATCATATATATTATTTTAAAAATTGAGGATACATTTAAAGGTTCAGGCCCTTAAGTGTCACTACCTATCTATAATTTACCTAAACCGAATTTGTGAAGTGATGAAGTCAATGAGCGACTACTATAATATAAAGTAATCTAGGAAAAGTGTTTATGCTGGAACCGTCACAAATTGGTTTGAACTTGAAGCAATATTATTGTCAGACTGGGACGAGACAAAACCAGAAAGCTCATTAGATCATAGTTCTACCGGTTCATAGACTGATTAGACGAAGGTTTTTAAAACCAAATCGGACGACGAATCAGTCAGGTCCGGTTTCTGAGTCAAACGGTCCAATCATTCAAATCGAATGGATGATTTGTTTTGACAAAAAATTAAAAAATAAAATAAATAGTCAAAACCGTTGAACGGTTTAAATGATTTTAATTGCCTAGATCAATAGTTTACTGACCAAATCAATGGTTTTTGATGAAATAACAGTTTTGGGATAAAAAAGAACTGATCCTGATTTTTTTAGTCTGACCATCCAGTCCGATCTGATTTTAAACTGTATGAAAGATTTGGTTTGAAGCCTCGAATAACATGGGTTTTCTGCCTTGTGAAAGCCTGACTGCCTGCCTGAATATAGACCGTCAATTTGATAATGGTTCCCCTTAGATTTGGCCCACGTATGTCAAGTTCCCACATCAACTTCTAACTCTCTAAAGCTCATATCAGAGACCCCATTTTAGATATATTGCTTTCTTATCCTTCAAAAATGGTCCCTCTTTTTTTTTTCAACAAACAAAATAGGATGAGAAAAATGACTCGTTTTAATTTGCCACGTGGAAAGAGAGTGGGCAAGCCCATTTTGATTACCAAACTACCTTCCACATGTTAAACATTTTCTTGTATTTCATTCCAAGAGAAAATAAAAAAAATAAAAAAACTGATTTGAGAAATCCAAATATCAAACACCATAAGATAAAGACGACCAAGGAACCTCATAGTTGATTTCATATTGTTCTCTTTGTTAAAAACGACTTTTCTTTAATAAGATAGATTTCTATACACGACTAAGTACCCCCAGATTGGTTGATTTGTTTTATTTTTATTTGTCAAAGGCTGGTACTGCCATAAAAAAGAAACTAAAATAACAATAAATAATAGTTGACTTTCACATCTCAGATGACAGTCTCACACCTAATGAAAATTGAATATTTGATTTGAATTTGTTGCAGTTCAAATTTGAATCTCAAATTTAACCATCAAGATTGACTTTTTCCATCATAGGGTCTGTAGTTCAAGTTCAAAAATACCAGCATGAGCCTCTTTGATCTGGGGCCCCATAAGTTTGACACCTTCCAATGTCTCGTTCTTATGATCACCACCACTTAAGTGTGTGAATAGACCGGTTTGGATTGGACCACATCCAGTGCAAAATCAATTTGGATGGATTAGACGGACTAACAAGACATATTGGATTGGACCAATTCGATCCAAAATATTTATTAGATTGGATTGGACCTGGTCTGTTTGTAACAAATTTATAATGGATTGAATTGGATTAAACCAATATCTGGTCCATTATTATAAGATAAGAATATATGTATCAATAGACCGAGTTTGGGTTGAAATCAATCTAAATCAAAATGAATTTGAATAAATTGGATAGTCCAAACACTGAATTGAACTGATCCAAATTGGTCCAAAACTTTCATTGGATTGGATTGGACTTAATTCATTTATAATGGACTCACGTTAGACCAAACCCAATCTAATTGACACCCCTATCTATGTTGGTTTAGGGCCATTTATGGGACCCTAGTTCAAAGAGACCCATGCTGGTTTTGGGCCATTTTGGGCCGAGGCGATGAACTAAGTGTGGAAAGGACTTGTCCAATCCAAACCTTACCTACCCAAAGGTTTGATCAATGATAATGTTCTTTTTCTCTTTGCTAGCAGGATGCACGTTTGCTTTGGCGTTATCCGAGAGAAAAGTGAAGGAAAAGAAAAGAAAAGTGTTTAAATGAGAATGAGTTATCTGCTTCCATCCATATCTTTATTCTTTGCAAGCTTATAGAAGTTGGTGAGCTCAATAGCGCATTCCCTTTTCCTTACCGGGTCTAAATCCCCCCTTCACACTAAAAACCGACTACCGACCCGTTTGCCCACCTAATGTTTAGCAATTCAGCCTACAGCAAGATGGTGTGGGGAAAGTTTATATTAAATTCATTCACAAGAACAAAAAATGGGTCAAACACGCATTAACATGTTAAAATGGGTCAACAAGTATGTATTATGATAAGTTTTTAGTTAGGAATATAGGATAAAAATCTGGCATTTCATAATTTGTTGTATGATTTGCTAATTTATGTATTTACCTAAATATTAATATAATTAATTATATAAATAAATATATAATAAAACAAAAAATCCCATATTTTTACGTAAAAATTTTATATATACCAAACAAATTGTTCATTTTCCCGAATAATTCATGACTTTTTCTTAACTTTTGAAACTTTTGCTGAATTAACAGATTTGTTACTTTACCCCGAAGAAGGGTCTTCTTTTGATTGGGCTAGCTGCCTAGCTCTACAACAACCCAAACCCATTTATCAGAACCCGAACCGGACTGGTTTTGGTTGGTATGACACTAGATATTCCTTTTGTTCCCAACCACAAGTGTCAGCCATTGCTCCACGCTTGCACTGATCTGTCCTCTCTGTTCTTTTTGCAGCCACTTCGACCCGAGCCGACAGTGCACTAAGCTCCTTCTGAAACAATACAAAAGTAAGCATTGGACGGGTCCGAATGCAAAGACACCATGAACTGGAAGCAAGATACCCTGCACACAACACAATGAAACCACTGGCTCTTATCTTAATTCTTAATACAGTTGTTAATGTATTTAAGTATTTATCAAATGTTTGAGTTAGCTTCTTGGATCTGGGTCTGCTCACTTTGACAGGTCCGGCCGGCCTGTATGGACCTCTGCAGAGTGCAGAGAGAGACAACAAGAACAATACCATATTTCTTGTGCTTTTCAAATACAGAAACAGTGTTAGGGCCCCAGAGACAATCTGTACTTTTAAACTTAAATAATTCAGAAGGTGCAGACTTAGAGTTTAGAGACATGGGTCACCGACTAATTTTTATATATCAGCCATCTGACCATCAGCTTACCAGATAAGGGTTTCAACCTACTATATTGTATCAATGGACCCACCAATTAGCAGATTGATGATGGTAAGATCACAACCCACTTGATCAGTTTATTTCAACTGGTGGGTCCTCCCACATCAGATGCCAAATCAATGGGGAATGGAAGGTGATGATGATGGGAAACCATGTTAATATGTTATGGGTGGAATCAGTGGTGGATGTGATCAGTTCATCATCTTACATTATTGACCAGACCGGCCTTTACCTTTCACATGTGTTCTTCACATGCTTGAGACAAGGCCATATGCAGTGTGTCGGCTGGGCCTGTTCATCTCTAACTAACATATATTTCATCCACACGTGCCTTCCATGTGCTTTCTCCATTACTGAGGGGAGCTAGCTTCTGATAGCCTAGATTTTGGGGGACTTACTTTACACATAAATTACTAGTAACCCATATATAAAAATCACGAGTACACAAATGGAAGATATGTATAGGGCCATGTAGGTCCCACATGAAGCTTGCCAAAACCATCGTAGCCGTCCGGTGGGTGGCTGACCAGACTGATTAAGGTGAAGATCATCATCATCAACCGTGGGATGGACTGCTAGCTGGGGCAGCTTGGTTTGGTCTCAGCTCTGCCTTGACTCTGGCTGGCCACGCTTAAGCCATACACACGGTATTAATGAAACACCAAACACGTCTTTGTCTTAGTCCTTATGGACTCATTAAAGTAATTGTTGTACTCGTTATGTGTTTATGGCTTGTAAGTCTACAGCTAGATATATAATATAAATATGCAGCCATGAAATAATGGGTCCAAAATAATGGTCCACCTTGATCCTGAAGATATCCTTTCCTAGAACCCTACTATCAAAGGAAACGGCCATCTCTGCAAATTCATTTAAAGCAAACCCAATGAACCCCTTTCCTCTGATTCAAATCATTCAACCTCTTTCTCTCTCTCTCTCTCTCTCTCTCTCTCTGTGGGCTACAATTCTGAGGGTTTAAGGCAATAAGAAGATTAAAAAGGAGACATGGGAAATCAGTATAATCACCAGCAAAATCATCACTGGTTCCGCCTAAGATCAATCATACCAATGTTGTGTTTGAGGCCGCCGGTGACAAGGAAGGAGAGGCTCCCAAAGTGCGACGGCAATGCCGCCGATGAGTACAGCAGCTACAAGGAGCCTGTGTCCCCTAGAGTTGGATGCATGGGTCAGGTCAAGAGGAGCAACAAGGTGGTTGGTTTCCCAACTCACCAGAGATGCACCCATAGTAAGGATAATGGCAAGAAGAAATACTTCAAGCTTCAGAAGATGTTCTCAAGCAAGGATCTGGTTAGCACTAGCAGTAGCAGAAGACAGATGCTCGTGGGTAGGAGTAGGGACAGGTTTGATTATGAGCAAGAAGATTACTCTTCCATCAGCATCAGCATCAGCATCGTTGATTTGGATCCCCCTTTACCAGTTGTTAAACGGGCGCCAAATGATGGTAAGGATGGAGGCGAAGTGGTTAGTCTTTGGAAGAGGAGATGTGGTGGAGAGGTGTTGAAGGGTCTAGATGTTAAGCAGAGACAAACTCCTTTTGCCCAACGACCAGCCTCTCTGTGAAGAAATTGATTAAATCATGTAGCTTTTTTTGTCAATTACATGAAACAACTGTGTATATATATATTTATATGTTCATTTCATTGATTCTCAATTTTGTTCATCTTTCTTAGCTAGTTTTCTTCAACAATACAAAATCCATAGAAGGATAACTAACTTGTTCAGAGGTAGGAAACTATTGGTCCAAGAACTGTTCTGCTAGCACTACATCCATATCCAATAATGGAACCACTGATCAAGTATTTGGCCCCACTCTGTGGTTTCACATTCTACTGTGTCATCTTTGGGCCCTACCCTACTGTCAGATAATGGAACAAAAGATCATTATAAGAACTGGGGTTGAAACATTGAGGAGAGTATTCTGGTTAGAATATCAGCAATCTGAGCTCCATTAGCAGAGATGGAATCCAAAGCATGTCATGAGAACAGATGCTGACTTACAAGTGTTTATTGATCAGGTATTCAATCTGAATAGCTGGCACACAAACTGGGCAGCTAAATGTGATTGACAACCGGTCCCAGCACTAGACCTGGAGACAGTAGATTGCTTCTCTGAACAGTAGTAGCTAGCTAGACAGAACTTGAAGCTAACAGGCAAATGCATCTAGTGTGGTGAAAAATATGTTTTACAGTGGAGAGAGGAGTTGGGTTCAAGGCATACATGAACTATTGTTTTGCAGCACGCTGTAGTCAGATCTCAAGAGACCAGGCATCAAAAATTGTGTTTTATTTATAGACTTATAGAGGAGAAAACTTATCATAGACCAAATTAGCTGCACATCTGGAAACCCAGATCCCCACTCAGGCAACTCGTGAATCGATAATGAATCATCAGGAGGGTCTAAAATCAGCCCGGAGTTGGTTTGATTCGGACAGAGTTCGACCTAGTCTATCTTATTCTTGATTTGTTCATCATATCAGTTCCAATAGGTTGGAACTAATCTGAGGGTTTGGGAAATATGAAGAACTGGATGCTATTTTTCCATAAATTAATGACAGTATTATCTCTATTGCCATTTTCCTGTATTTGTACAGCAATACAGTGCTTGGGAAATGGGGAAAAAGTTCTTTTGCTGATTATAAACGCTGGTAGGTCAATATATGCACTGAGAGTAGCATTTCCTACCTTTTTCTTATAATTTTTTTATAATTTCTATATATTTTTTCTTATTTTTATAGATTTTATCATACTTATATCATATTATTGTATAAATCATATATGGAAACCAAGAACCGGTTGACTCACCACTTGACTCGGTCAAGTATATTTTCTATAAGAAACTGATCGGTTGAGTCCATAATCCTGGTGTTCCAACCACGATCCTTGTTGTCTTTCCTTTATTTGCAAAGTGAACCTAAACAACGGGAATCACAAACATTGAAGGACTCTGGATCTCCTGCCCACGCCTAGGTGGTGTATTGTGGGTTGGGTCGGTTTATTGAGGTTTTCCCAACCGACTCGACCTGGTCGGGTTACCTGAGGTGGAAACCGAAACCGACCCACTGATAGGCAAAACCGACATAGTCGGTTTGAGTCGAGTTGGGTCGGTTTCGGTTTTGCTCCTATAGTCAAACCTTATTTTTAAAACTTGTCTCACCTTTGGTCCAGTGTCAACCTTACTAACCTCTGTTCCACTCAAAAAGTTTTTGTATTCAATAAGACAAAAGACAAAACTGTTTTATAGAAAACAAAAGTTATCAATATTCAATATTCAATAAGACAATAAAATAGAAGGTCAAACTGTTTTATAGAAAGAAGACTGAAATATTTATATTTAAAGAAACTTTCTAAATTCTAATCTAGGTAAAAGAGGACACCTAATTCTAGTTAAGTAGGAACTAGAAGATAGGGATGTTCTAGTTCTAGTAGAAGACTAGTTAAATAGGAAACTAGGAACTACCGAACTAGTAGAAGACTAGTTCGGTTCGGTTTCAGGTTGGTTTCGGTTTTTACACAAGGAAACCGAAACCGACCCGATATTTCGGTTTATAAATTTGCCCAACCCGAAACCGACCGGTGCTGAAGAAAACCCGGCCGACTCGGGTTGGATCAGTCCGGGTTGGTCGGTTTGGTCGGGTTGGGCCTTCTTATGAACAGCCCTACCACCTCCTGTGAATTGGGAACATCTCCCCCTGTATAATGCTATACAGAGGGTGAGATGTTCTCCATGTGTGGCTATGATAAACGTGGGCAGGATTCTCGTGGGTAGGAGATCTGGGCTCACATTGAAGAGCTTGGATTTACACACAAGAGTTGGATACCATCTTTGATCCAAAAGCTTGAGTCATTACGTTGTGGGCAAATCCTTATACATAAATCCTTTGTTTTTTATCTATGGGGTTAAACAATCCCCAACACCACTTTTGAACAGTAAACATTGTTATATCACCAAGTTTGACATGTACCAACCAAGAGCCATTTGCTCACAAACTATAGAGAACCCTCACTCAATTGTCAATAGCTAAATGGAAAGTCATCCATGAATGGATCAGAACATAGGAGTCAACAATTACTCAACTATGGGAGAATATTCATTATAGGAGGTGGAGTCATGGGTGTTAATCAACTGCTTTTGTCAACCACTCAACTATGAGGAAGCCTAGAAAACAATGGGAGTCATCACATGCATTCACCAAATACATGTACCCAAACTAACGTTTGGATCTAGTACCAATATTGTGCACAAAGAGCAGTTTGATGTATGCTATGATCTAGGGGTGTCAATTGGACTGGACTTAGTCCAATCCAATTCAGTACAATGTGAGTCCATTACAAATGGACCTGGTCCAATCCAGTACAAAGAATATTTTGGACCGGTCCAGAGACTATCCAATCTGTTTAAATTCTTGTTAATTTAGATTGGTTTCAACTCAAACCTGGTCACTGATACCTATATTCTTATCTTCTATCAATGGATCAGATATTGGCTCAACCCAATATAAATTCATTATGAACGGACTAGGTCCAATCCAATATGTCATATTAGTCCATCCAATCCATCCAAATTCAATATGTCTTATTGGTCCATCCAATCCGTCCAAATTGATTTTGATTTGAACAGAGTCCAACCCAAAACAGGTCCATTGACACCCCTACTATGATTTACACAAAACCAAGCATTGCTCTCGTGCAGTAGGTGTTGTGAAAAGCTGCAAGTGTCAAGTGAAATCAGTTTGGAGGTTATACTTATGTTTGGAGGTTGAAATCAGTTTTGGAAGGTTAGATAGATTTAAGATTTAGTAGATCTTGAATCTAAAAAATCTATCTCGAGGTATTTATTCACTTTTGTATGGGAAAATTGTATCTTAACCATCTAAATTTTAGAATTCCGTTGCATTTTCTACCACTAAGGTTGAATAATGTTGCTATGAAGCTAGGGAAAAAAATTGTTTGAAATGGTTTCTCCATAAACTCGGAAAGTCACATGGAAAGTATGTGATCTATTATGAAAATAAAACTAAAATAGTATTATAGACTAAAGCAAAAATGCTATATACCATTCCCAAACTACACATTTATTGATGCTTCATATATTTGATACATGCTAATGGTAATATCCAAGTACATATCTAAATTCAATAAATGATAATATTAATTTCAAATTCAAATATTCATCATCATCATCATCATCCATGCCTTATCCCAACTATATGGGGTCAGCTCCATGAGTCCTATTTCGTCAATCCATTCTATTTAAAGTCATATGCATTGTTAAATCATTAGTGCTTAGATCATTTCTTACTACTACTCATGTTCTTTTTTGGTCTATCTCGAGCTCTTCTAGGCCCTTCAATGTATAACAAATCACTTCTTTTAACTAGCATAGTAGGTGGTCTTCTATGCATGTTCCCAAACTATCTTAGTCGATTATCTCTCACTTTATCACCTATTAGAGCTATTCCTAAGTTTGCATGGATAACTTCATTTCAAATCCTATCTTTTCTAGTTTTTCTGTTAATCCATCGTAGCATTTGCATTTCTGCCACATTCATTTTTCTGGACATGTTGTTTGTTGGCAATCAAACACTGTCTCCCTACAACATAATTG
This sequence comes from Nelumbo nucifera, assembly GCF_055504915.1. NCBI lineage: Eukaryota > Viridiplantae > Streptophyta > Magnoliopsida > Proteales > Nelumbonaceae > Nelumbo > Nelumbo nucifera. The sequence continues at coordinate 50,615,141 of NC_142653.1, read as the reverse complement.
GCCTCACAATTGTTTTATAGAACTTTCCTTTTAATCTAAAGTGGTATTCACCTATCACATAGAAGTCCAAATGCACCCCCCCATTTTTCCCATCCTACTCTTAATTCTTTGGGTGACATCCTCTTCAATCTCTTCCTTGTTATGAATTATTGAACCAAGGTACAAGAAATGGTCACATTAAATTATCTCTTGGTCTTTAGTTCCAAGTGCATCTTGATTTACACTATTGTTATTACTAAATATATATGTCATATACTCTGTTTTAATTAATCCTGCTTATTTTAAAACCTCTTGTTACTATTAAATTTGGATATAGTATTTTAGAATCACTTCTATGATACTATCTATATGGATTTTGTCCTCACAAAATCTGAACTCACACTATCCTCTTAGCCTTGTAGTCGTGCATTGAGAATATCTCCCATGAATAAAATCATGTGAGTACAGAGATGTTCTCAATGCACAGTTGAAAAGACCGTGAGGATGGATTTTGTGAGGATGAAATTTGTGTTCCATAAATCCCTTATAGTAACTGCAAAGTCTTGTAAACCATGTAACAAGGTTTCCTGAGATTAAGCAAAAAATATCACTTCTTTATTCAAAGGAAGGGTTCCTTGAAAAGGAACTGCTTCTTGACTAGTGAACTTCAATATAGTACTTTGAATCTAAAATTCATTAGCACGGAAATTGCTTCAGTTTCAAGAAAAGGAAAACCCTACAATGGAAAGACATGATATCAGATAGGAATCAATCAAAACCCTTGTAAATTTTGATGAAAATCCACCATATTGGTTATCATTTTTATGATGTCGGTTGATTGGTTATAAGTTTTTCTAGTATCATGTCCTTTTGGAATCATAAACTAAAAAAAAATAAAATCAAATCAAACCAAATATTAACAAACATGCCCCAAGTAAAATAGCAAAAACAAATTCATCACATAATCAATTAATCCTCATGATTTCACATTAAAGTAACCCTCGTTCCAAGCAAGGACTCAAACTAAATTTACTTACATAGTAAAATTAACATAAAGTGTTCTAGACATTCAAAGTCGAGTCTAGATCTCCTACCCACGAGAACTCTGTCCACGTTTATCGCAGCCACACATGGAGAACATCTCATCCTCTGCATAGTATTATGCAGGGGAGATGTTCCCAATTCACGGGGGGTAGTGTATTGTGGGTAGGCGTGGGTAGTGTTCTTGTGAGCAGGAGATCCAGAGTCTTCAAAGCCAGTTAAGTAATGTAATCACCAAGAAACATAATAACCTATACTTCTAGTCAAACTAACTTGCGCCAACTCATGACAACATATATACACTTGTATCACCTGCCATGAATAATTTTAAATTAGATCATTGTACACAAATTTTAGGAGCCAATCTCTCCAGACCTAAGACATCAATCAATAATAATTCAAAATACAAAATTGAGGGTACCCAAGAACCCCTTATTAGGTTCAATCAATGTTCTAAATATCGACCTGGGCCGATATGCTGGTAGGGTGTATGGACCTGTGTCTGTGCTTTTTTTATGTTTTACTTATTTTATTTTTGAAATTGGTTCAGAGTGGCCGGTTTAAAGCCCGACTACCCTCTGAACCAGTGGTTGACCCGATACAATCCTTGTAAGGGCATATCAAAAAGCCTTTGGCATAATATATATCGACCAATACATATCAATACTTTGAAACTTGGGTTCAATACCATTTTTTTTTTACTTTTTCCCAACCAGCAGTCAATTGATCAATCCTAACAAGAGAATTGAACTTCACTTATAGATGTCCAAAAGAGTCAGAGTATCGGAACATTGACTGAGGATGTCTAAGGGATACAACAACACAAAGTTCACCGTGGTGGAATAAGGGCCTATTTGGGAGGGCTTTCACGTTAATTGAACTATGTTCACAGAACCGCTTTAGAAAGCTACCTAATAAAACTCTATAGAAGATTGATTTTTTGGCTGATGCAAGTCTACTTTCCGCTTTTCAAGCTTCTTTTAACAAACATTCAAGGCTTTCCAATTCATGTAACACACATGAAAGACCTCCCAAACTATACAAAAAATACCAAGGTTTTTAAAACCGAACTGAACAATGAACCAATCAGGGGTCCGGTTTTTGGGTCAAACGGTCTGACCATTCAAACCGAACAGACAGCCCGTTTTGACAAAAAATATAAAAAAAAATAAAAAAACAAAATGACCAAACCTTTGGACGGTTCGACCACCTGAGTCAATGATTTGCTGACCAAATCAACAGTCACCTGACCGGTTCCCGGTTTTTCCAATCCAACCATCCGGTCCAGCCCGGTCCGGTTTTGAAAACCATGAAAAATACAACGGCTTAAGAGAAAACATTCTAATTAATGGAAATCGGTAGGGAGTGTTCTCTCTATTTGGGGGTGGAGGAGTGCTCCATTTGAGCTTGAACTTCTAAAGAAAGGCTTATTAATCTCGAGAGTGGGAGACGGTACAAGTATAAAGGTTTGGGAAGATCAATGGATTCCTACTCTTCCTCAATTCAGAATTCAAAGTGAGAGGCCAAATGATTCATCAGTTGTTTGGGTAGCAGATCTAATCACCCCTAACCCCCAACGTTGGCACAGAAATCTGATAAACAATTTGTTCCAACTGGAAGAGGCAAATGCAATTCTGACTATTCCCTTAAGTCCCAAAAATAATATTGATAAAATTATATGGGGACTCTCTAAAGATGGGAACTATTCAGTATACCATTCGACTTATCATTGGGCTGTGTTGAATTCAAATTCCCAAACAATCATAAGGGGAGACTCTCAACAGATGCTAAACTGGAACAAAATCTGGAACAGGGGCTCTTGCCACTTGCCAAAACCTTTACAAAAGAAAGGTGGTAGAGTCTCCTTTATGTCCTCTTTGTGAAAAAAGAGGAAGATAATACAAAGAACATGATTCTCCATTGTGATGCGGCCCAAGCTACTTGGTTGTTAAGCACAATGGGGATCAAAACTGAGGCAATAGGCGAAGGACATCTACTGCACTGGGTAAACTCCCCAGATATCAAAGGAAAACATCACAGTGTGGCTACCTATCAAGGTATCTAACTTTAAAGATTAACTCGGCAGCTAATAGTGATCACACTACTGATCCTCACAATCAGGAAGACCTATCTTTCAATCCAACTAACAGGTTTGATCACTATTTCTATCCTCTGTGATGTCTCAGAGAGCAGAGATTGCTTATGTTAAGAGTCCGGGTGTTTTCATCAGTGCTATGGGTGAATTAGTTCATTGTGGATCTGCCCATGAGACCGAGCTTAGGGCCATTAAAATGGCCATGGCGCCATGCTTGAGGTGAACAGACGGGAGCTTCGAAATGCTAGTGATATTTCTGATGCAAAAGTTGTGGTTCAGCACCTCAGGAGGCAGAGATCTTTATTTGACCCCTCTTCTCCATCTTGGCAGATTTCAATTCCTTGACTCCTTTCACGTCGGAGACTCCTATCCATGGTTTACAAACCGTCATTGACCCAGATGATCAGACCATTCGACCCAAGAACTATTCAGGCAACCGGTTCTGTTTTACTCCAAACTCGGTTCCTGGCCAAAAACTATTGAATTGGTCAACGATCCATTGGCCTAGATAGTCAAACCATCGATCTGTTCAACAGTTTTTTGCCGCTTTTTATTTTTATTTATTTTTTATTTTTTAAATTTTATTATCAAGATGGGCCATCTACTCCAACCAAACGGTCAAACCATCAAAAACCAGTGGCTAGAATGATTCTATTTTCGGGTAATTTTATAAAACTCATATATCTGCTATTGGCGACGTCAATACATTGTTCTAGCTCACTCAATTGCATGTAAGACCCTCAAGTCTCTTTATCCTAACCCTGTAAATCATGGTTGGATAGCTCCTTTTTTTTTACAGCCACCTATGAGGCATTATTCCCCCCTTGATAGGGTTTTGTTTTGTATGCCTAGTGCAAGGTTTCTCCTCGTCGGTTATTACCAAAAAAAAATATTAACTTAAACTTATTAGTGGGATTCTAGCTACTACAATGTAAATTATAAGTTTGTGGTGTTATCTTTTAACAATAATTTAATATTTATATTATTAAAATGTCTTAATAAGATAAGGGTTAAATACTTAAAGTACCCCTATTATTTAGTAAATAGATAAAAACTTTTCCTACTATTGGAAAAATTATTTAAGGTACCATTAAGTTTTTTAACAATAAACATTATCGTTAAATATTAATGATAAAAAAGCAAAATATCAAATTTTCCTCCATTATATCTCAAACTTTCAAAATAAAATCCAATATAAAAGATGCAAATCGAAGAACATTTTTTCTTAGATTTCTTAAATACTCATTACACAAAAACAAATTTGGAAGATAACCCATATATAAAATATCTATTCGAACACCACCCGAGAGAATCAAAAGTTGCAGAAGTAAAAATGAAGAGGCCTACAAAGGAAGGCTTTGGTTTCAATCCACGAGTTGCTCTTCATCAAGGGATCCAATCTTTTTCTTTTAACCTAGAAGTTCAATCAGTGTAGACCTATTCATGGGCCCAGTAGCCAGACGGGCTGGCCTGGTCCAGCCTGTCCTAAGTCAGGCTTGGACAATTTTAAGCCCGTGAGCTCGGTCTCGGGCTTTGGAAATTAGGCCCGACTACTTTTCAGGCTGGGCTCATGCTTTCCCAAATGAACTCAGCCCGATCTTGAGCCCGAGCCCATCCTGGTAATATAATAGAAATACGGCATGTCTTAATAATATATAATATATATTATATAATAATAAAATTAATAGCAAAAATGTATTATATATTATATTTATAATATATTAGTATATTATAAAATTCATGTCAAAGTTGGACTTCAGGCTTTATATAGGACTGGACTCAGGCTCAAGATCTAGGCCCACAGTCTGGCCAGGCTCGGGCTCGGGCCTGGTGATGTCCAACTAACGACTATTTAATTAATTAAATCTCCATCTTCTTTTCATGTTTCTTTCAAAATTTCTAACGCATTTGGACATTTGAAATATACCAAAAGAACACATTTGAACGTTTGAGAGATTATTTTAACAAAACAACAACCCAAATTCCAAAAGTGCTTCTGTATACAAAAGTCTCTTCAAACCAACAACCCAACCTGTGTTCTCTTTTGTGAAACCGCCTTCTGAAATTAACAATGGCTGTGGTGGTAGAAAGTTCGTAATCATTTCTATAAACTTTTTTAGCGTAATTTATTGGTCCTTCCGTCCTATTTTTATAGGATTTGCAATTCTAGGCTAACGAAGACATTCTATTTTTAGGCTGAACGCTCAAGCTTGTCGTTGGCAACATTATCTTCTCAATTTATCTAAGGTTCATCTATGGCAACATTGCCGTTGGATTTTATTTGAAAATTTAAAGAACAATGAAGGAAAAATCAATTACAAAATAGTTTTGAAATTAAGAAAAATTATACAAGTAATGTGACATCACATGTGAACAGATTGTAAAAACTTAAACACTTAAACAGTAATTTTTCAAAAGTTTTTGTCCATTTACTAAACCATAGGGGTACTTGAACTCTTGAAGTATTTAACATTGTTTAGAAAATCGGAATAGACCAGCCAATCAAACTTGTTAAACCATGACTCAGAACCTTAGCCAATTTAATCTTACCCCAATAATTGCTTTTGCTAAAAACCAGCTGACTGGTCAGTTTAACTGGAAAACTGGTAAACCAATCCAAGTTTCTTGAAACTGCCTAGGTCTCTAATCAATTACAATTTTAAAATGTAATTAACAAAGGCCACGTTTGGCAAGTCTTTCCATGCAGGCTTCGGGCCGTTTGGAAGCTCGGAAGCCTGAATTCTGGGCTTTTCCCGTTTGGCAATAGAAAGATATATTGGGAAAAAGTGCCAACCCATAAAAGATGCCAACAGCCCAAATTTGGGCTTTTTTAAAAAGCTTCAAATGAAGCTTTTACGATCTTTTAGCTCCCGCCGTCTTCTACAAACGTGTGGCACGATGCACACGCTTGGGAGAAAATGGGTATCTTTTCACAAAAAAAAAAACTATTTGAATGTGTAAGTGGGACCTACTAATGGTATGTGGGGCCCACCTTGGAAAATGCATGTTGGGCTCACATTAGGTATTATGCGGGCCCCGCCTTGAAAAGTGTATGTGGAGCCCATATACATGTCCACTAATGGCACATTAGGCCCACCTTGTAAAATGTATATGGGCCCCATGAACATGTACACACATGGACCCCACATACATGTTCACCAATGGTATGTGGGGCCAAGGTTCAAAATATCGATACACCGGATACGCCAGTATGGGCGTATCGGGCGAATCGATACTCCTTTTGGTGGTTTTTTTCTTTTTTGCCAACTGATTCAAGGGAGCCAGTTTAGGTCTTCGCCACACCCTGAACTAGTCAGACCACCGATACGTGTATCGATGGGGTGCCAGAACGATATGCATCGGTCGATACTTTGAACCTTGTGTGGGGCCCACCTCAAAAAATGTATGTAGGCCCTACAAACATGTCCACACATGGACCCCACATGCATGCCCACCAATGGTATGTCGGGCCCACCTTGTAAAATGCATGTGGGCCACACATACATGTCCACCAATGGTATGTGGGGTCCACCTTAGAAAATTTATATGGGTCCCATGTGTTAAATGAAAGGTTCATTGGCCCACACACAAGGCATTCATATTTACATAACACATTTTCATCACATTACCAAACGGTCTTCTAATTTTCATGGTCTTTCATGAAATCTATAAAAAATATTTCAATCAAACGGTCTTTGGTCTTCCAAGATCTATTTGCAAAAACTTACCGTCTTTTAATTATCAAATCTTGTAACAGATCTTTTAGAAAAGACTTGCCAAACAGGCACAAAATTTGAACCCATGACCTCTTGTTATCATATAATACTTAATTACCATTATTCACTTATTGTGTTACTAATTATTCTTTATTCTACATATTACTTTATTAAAAATATGTAAATAAGAGACTTGAACAGTTTTGAACCGTAGTTATTTGCTATGAAATAACAAATGGAACTTGTCATTATCCAGTTCGACCTCGATTGAATCTCTGCTCCGTAAACCTCTCTTATCCCATTCTATTCCCGGTCGAATTCTCTAAACATTGATAATTATCTATTTTGATTCAATTTTAGCATTTACATATAAAATCTTGACCCAAATCAAAATTTTGACCAATCAACTGGTATTATAAACGTGATAATCAGGAGTTATTTATCAAAATTCTTGGATGAGTTTTGATTGGTCAAAACTCTTCGCATACCATGTTTTTCGTGCATCATTGATTTTCCACCAATTAAAAATTGCATATATAAAAAATAAATAAAAAAATAAAAAATAAAAAATAATAATAATAATAATCTTAGGTTTGTCTTGACCAACCCAATAAGAACCGAAGTCGTCACTTCGCTCAAATTCACCTGTAACGTATGAACTTCCTAGCGAAGATGCACAAGTCAAAAATAAACAAAAAAATAAAAAATAAAAAATAATAATAATAATAATCTTAGGTTTGTCTTGACCAACCCAATAAGAACCGAAGTCGTCACTTCGCTCAAATTCACCTGTAACGTATGAACTTCCTAGCGAAGATGCACAAGTCAATTTCTAATCCCCGAGATCTGGAGATATCTATGTCAAGTTATTGGGTCAAGGTTTCATAACAGCAAAGCCATCTAATGAGGCATTAATCGCATTATTTCTACCATTATATGTGAATCAGAAGATTAATACAATTGAAGGTACGGTTCCGAGAATTGCACGTTCGGCTTAGTTTGGAAGGAATACAAATGCAAACATGTAGGGTGCAAAACCTTACATTTTATACTAATTTTTATGTATTTGCACCGTACATATTTGTATTTGTACTCTTTCCAAACTGAGCCTTCAGATCTAATTTCTCATGGTCAATCCTAACCATACTCTTGCATTGTCATGCTGCAACAATCAAAGGACCACGAACTTGGCTGAGAAAGCCTGATGGTGACCAGAAAACTCACAGTAAATTGCTTTCATTTCGCAGCAGGACAGTCCCGAAACCTCCACAAATCAAACGCAGGCCCTGAAGCTTAATCCATTTGCAGAGAGCAAGAGACCATGCAGATTCTATCTCAAGGGTTTACTTTTGATCTTTACATTGTCCAAGATGCCATGTCACAGTGAAATATGGTAGAAACAGAAATCAAGCATATTATGAACCACTCAACCACATAGAGAGATCAGTGCCTAAATTGTTTTTTAGAAAATATTTCAACAGTTGCTCAGTAACATAATCAATCTCACAACTGCTTTGTTGCTTAAATAGAGGAAAAGGCTTCACTTGGCAATGACAGCATGGCCAAAGTTTCTCTTCATTACCAAGCAGACGTCTAGGAAAGGGCAACCAAATCACAGCATTCCTCCAGGCTCCATCTTCCACTTTATGTCACGAATGGGTGGTTGTGGAAGTACTTTAGTTCAACATCACAGTAAAATACCTTATTAAACAATGTTAACATGAATAAATCTTTTCAGAGAAATTATTGGCATGCGGCATCTCAACAAAAAAGGATAATGCTGCTAATTGTAATACGATCTTACACAAACGAACCAAGTAATGAGTAAGCATGAACATCATAAACCATATGGCCTTGATCAACATTTCTGTCCAGCAGTTGTAAAAACGGCCCAATGTAAAAATGGTAGCAACTTCCAACTGGTACACATGCTATCAAGTTCTGGTTCTCATACCCAAAATACTGTTTATTTTGCCACATAGCTCTTGGGATCTTGTTTTAAGTGAACACTCATCATCCCCTATTTTCCTGCCCTAGTCCCATAGCAATTTAGTCTATCAATATGCATGAATTGGAATAGTGCAACCAAGAAATTCCTAAGATACTGCTGCTGCTCTGAACAAAGGGAATAAAATTCATTTGAGAACGTATTCAGTCAGTGACAAATTTTCTAGAAAAAATAAGCCTGGTATTATGACGAAACCATGACTTCTGTTCATTGTCAAGGAAACCCTTACCAGCAATCAGTTGTGTGGTCCACACAAGTAAAAACTGAACCATCAATTAGAAACACGTGTCGCAATGGTTAAACTGCTTGTAAATGCACCTTCTCGTGACATCCATTTGAGGTCCTGGGAAAACTTAATCTCCATTAATCAGTGTCACAATGCCATCCTGAAATACATGCACATGTACCAAAAATAAATAATACCATGACTAATAACAACTAACAACTAACCTTACAGTAAAAGGCCACGTCTCCCTCCCCAACAGGAATGCCACATCAAGAAAGACCATGACTTGAAGCATCAAAAATAACATAAAAGCCAAAGCTTTCATATCAAGGCAGAAAAGTCAGAAATAAACAATGTCAAAAGGGCATTAGAGCAATACAGTGCGTTCTCTCACAATAAGTTTAAGAATCTCAATAATCTATCATGCTTACTACGAACACAAACAATGACCATGGTGATCCAAAGTTCACAATATTTTAGCAGAAAAAGAAAAACGATAACAATGGAGAACAATAAAAATCCAGCTTCCAAATGAACCAATGTCAATAAACCTTGAAAAAAATAGCCACGTCGTGAATGTGATAGGTTAACCTAAATGGCATAACATCGGAAAATAATTTCAGACACTATGTATATCTTTAAAAAGACTTACAAGAGTGCTGTGCAGAAACTAACAGTAGAAATATCAGCTATCTGAACCTTGTAAGGTATTTCATGCAAATGCGTTGACTAAATCAAGAAATATATACACTAACTTTACAGAGTATGCAACATAAGGATACCTTCTAATTCCTCATATACAGTTACAGGGAAGAAGCATAGCTTCCATGTTATCCTTCCACCAGGGAGACAAGCAGCCAGATAAAGCAACTGAAGCTTGTCAGCATACATGTAATTGAGACCAACTCTCACCCTCTGTACAGTTTCCCCGGGATAAATATACAACAATGATGTCAAAACTTTGCTCTCTGAACCCAAGCAGCAATTCCTATTTAAGGATGCACTTGGCCAAAACCCTATCCCATTGGATCATTATCCTTTTTCCACTCAAATTTCGCAATTAAATGTATGTGAACCTCCGAGCAGAGTAGCCAGGATAAAAGGTCGTTGGCCATGAGAAAGGCAATCAAAACCCACATAAGTCAATATCAAGCCCTACCCATCACGTTCCAATGGTTCATGAGAAGCCGTGTCACGGGCAACTAGCTTCTCTTTTGATAGGCAGTCAAGAGGAACATAAGCAAAACCTTTAGGTAACCGCTGATTCTGCACGGATGCTTGGTCTGATGTCATTACCAGCTCTTTTTGAAAAGTCTCAGTGTGCTGCATCGATCACAGTAGTGAGGATCATCATTTTTAAGTGGAAAGAAAAGAGAACAAAAACAAAGCAAAAACAGACCATGTCACTGCACCTTTCTTGACTTGGATTTCCTTTCCCCTTCATCCGTGGAGTTTCGTGAGGCAACAGGTGCAGGTCTATGAGGAAGTTGCTTCCCGGAAAAGGCCATCCTCTCGGTTGGTCTTCGTGTGCCTATGTGTTGAGATGTTGAGCTATCATCAATTTTCTGCTCAAAATCCATGGGAACAGGAACCATAACTCGTCGTTTACCAGAGGTCATGCCATCAAAGGTGGCGTTCTCTGGTTTATGGATAGTTTCACTGCAGGATTTATGGTCATCCACACACTTGAGGTTGGTAGAAGCCGATTCTGAACTAACATCAAGTTGAAAGAAAGGACTGTGAACGAGCACAGAAAAAGCAACAGCATCTCTTTTTGAAGCAAGTATATCATGTGAGCAAAGAACCAATTCTCGCTGGATAGAGAAGAAAAGAAAGATGGTAAAGGAATGATACAACAAACTGAAAATTCCAGAAAGAAAAAATATATAAATGACTAGTTTACAATTCTAGATGATACAAATCTGAGCTACCATAACTCCACCTGCATTTGGTGTGGCCTCTTATAAGAGCTTCTAGCGCTTTTCACATTTTAGAAGCCAAAAGCATCCCATTTTTCCATTTGGTAAAAAATCCACAAATGGGTTTTTTCATATAAAAGCCCGTTTGAAAAAGCACCTGAGGCCCGACTTTTCGCTTCATGCATTTTCGAGAAGCACTTTTCCAAAAATTTAACACTCAAAATGCCCATTTAATAATTTCATAATCCCAGGAATAGCCATGGCTAAGAGAAAACGCTGGCTGACCTATCTTCTTCCCATTTCCCTTCAATCTCCCATTCTCCCAACTTGCAGTGGTGGCAAGGCAAAGAACAGATATGCATATTCCATTTTTTCCGTTTTTTCGTTATATTATTTAAATAAATGAAATTTCAACAACCCATTTGATGAGTTTGCCATCTTCTTCTTCCTATTTCTTACCACCATGAAAACAATAATTACCCTAACAAGTTGCAACGATTTTGCGACTATAACAGGTAAGAACCATCCTTTTTTGTTTTCTTTTCATTTCATATGATGATTTTTTTTTCAAAACCCCCACCCAACCTAGCAGCACAAAACAAGCTTGTGATTCAACATTAATCTATGGAAAATTGTTCAAAAATTGTTGTAGTCAGTTTTTTATCCTAGTGACAACAGAAATTTTCTATGTAAAATTTATATAGCATTATTCTAGTGACAACATTGTTCAATCCTACTCTAGTAATAGTGTGTTGAACTTCATTCATATGGAAATTTACTTCTTTTATGATAACAACCTCCCTTATATACACCATGTTTATATTGAGTTTTTGTTAACAGAATTTAGAAAATAGGACATGATTATAGGTTGGATATTGGAGTTTCGGCTCAAATAGAAAATATGCCACATGCAAACCATATGGCAAGTTGGCAACATTCATGGAGTTGTAAGTTCATTTAGAAGCCAAGAAATGTTGGCAGGCTTAAAGAAGTGCTTATGTCGTTTTTTTTAAGTTTATACGTGATAGAGAGTACAATCATCTTTATAGTGACAGAAGCCCGTTTTGAACCAAGCAATATTGTTAGAAAAACACTTTTTAAAAGAAAAAATCCACCCAAAAAAGCACCTCACCAAGCGCTCAATAAGTGATTTTTCAAGAAGCCTGTTTAGAGGGGAAAAGTCCTGCTAAACGCACCCTTAACCATCAGAATTAATGAGAGGGTAACCATGCCAAAATGAAGTAAAATCTGCAAATTCCTGCTAAACGCAGCCTCAAGCGAGGGCACTCTCAATTAATCAATATCTAAAATATACAACTAATGCAAGTACCTTACACATTGTTTGGTTCTTTTTAGGATACCAGATAACAAAGAGGCAAAATAATTTCAAGAGACAAAATCATAAACACTAATGCAATCTCCTGCCAAGGTGCCAGGAGATTTAGATGCATGAGCATAAACCTCATGAGTGCCAACATTTAAGAAAAACATGAAACTACAAAAGCTAAGTATAGAAATATGCTTACGAGTGTTTTTGTATAGAAAGATAATACAAATAGATAAATAAATCACATAAACAAGAACTAAGTATGTTATTGAAAAAAAAAGGACTACGTATATCGAGAATTTCTGATAAAGTCATGGAATTCTTACCAAACAGTTTGAGTAATAAAAGGTTCTAAGTGTTAATAATTCCTAAAATGGTTTCAAATATGCTGAAGCACAGATACAAACACATGAATACATGTGTACACGTACAAAGAAATACTAACAGACATAAGGTTACCCAAGGTGGGTGGAATGGGCTTTGTGCTTTTCAGGCAAGAGCATCAAGATTGAGACTTAATGTGCCTTCAGCCACACCTCAAGGTTAACCTCACTAAGGTTCTAATATCGGTGGGTGCTTTACTTCTTTTTAGTTTTTTTCCTGAAACAAGTCAAACCCCAAAACAGTGACTGTAGGAGCATATTGGAGGGTCACTGATACGATACGTATTGGCCGATACATTGTGAAATTTTAGCCCTTGAGCCCTACAGCCTCTTAAATTATCATGGACTGTCTTCATTGAAGCAATTTCTATGAGCATTGCCTCAAGGAGTAAACATTTATCGCAAAACCTTCCATGGGTCTGTTTAGTGTTAGGTCATCTAGTAAAGAAGGGATAGGCAACTTAAATATTAAAATATTGAAACTATGATATTTATGCAGACCATAATTAATCAAAACAATATTAAAATAGACTGGAAGATTGCACATGCAGCTAATCAACAAGGTCCCCTATGTAGTAGACTTTCAGATTATCCACATTATCATCTGCATTGCAGAAACTTGGTCGTGTAGGGAGGAATTCACCTGACCCAACTAAACATTTTTCTTATGCATATAAAAAAAGGATTATAGCAACTAGAGGCAAATTTCATCTATATAAATCTGCATGTATTACCTTCAACTTTTCCCGTTTGACAATTCTCTCGCAAAGTAGGCGTAACCTTTCCAGTTCAACCTGTGATTTCCATGAAAGGATGTAATTAGTTAATTCATTTTCTTTGATATTTCTGCTTTAAAAACAAGCTTCAATAGGATAAAATTCATGAGCATCATGTATTTTTCAGGATAGGAAACCAGATGAAATGATCGCTCAAAGAGTAGGAGGTTACAGTAAACAACATCCGGAAATGACACATTTAATAGACATCAACAAACAACTTGCTGAAAATGACGACTATATATTTAATAGCAATTCTGAATTTTTCTATCAAGCAACAGTAATCAAAAGTTATATGAATGCTGAAATAGGTAAAAATATGGTAACAATCCAAAATAAAAAGTAACGAATGAAGGATCAATAAAACCAGGCTGGCATACATAACTAAATCAAAATACATCAGTCTTTCATTTTAGGTTATATGTAGAGAAAATGATATACTTTATTAAAACAAAGCCCTCAGACTAGAGAACTTCTCCCTCAGACAAGTGGCATATTATTGTCTCAATAAAGAGCATCTCAAAAGTGGTTATTCTTTCCTCGGACATGTGTCTACTGACTTAAATGGTAGTTACCTCCATTCTGAAAAAAAGTAGTGGTAGTTACCTCCACTAAAAAGACAAAAAAAATAAAAAACTCATTTCAAATGACGTAGGATCCATAAAGTGGAGTATTATTTAGAAATAAAAATTGATGTAATCACTTAAGTTAAATAAAAAATCCATACATAAAAAATCAAATAAAATAAAAACATAAATTTACAACATAGAAAATGGGCATCAAACAAAAGTTATTAGAATACATATCAAAAAAATATCGGAATACTGGCCCCATAATTACTACGGGGATCATAGTGAAAGATAAGTAACAGCAGAATATTCAAATGACAAGGGAAAGGCTAGGCTGTTTGGAAAAAAGAGCCTGCACTGGTTGGGGGCTTCCTGCACATAGAACATTACTCAATTCAGAAACTTGTTTGTCTTTTTAATTAAAATAATATTGATCCCAAATGCTCTTTTCCCCACACCCAAGCTAATGTGCCATGCACATGAAGATTCAAAACAGCTCAGGCTCTTTTTCCCAAACAGCCAAGCTTTTCTCTCAAGGACAAGTAAATACCCATCTATAGAATATGCAGGGAGACGGGGATACATGTCCGTAACAGCTTTCAACTATGCATTAATGCTGAAAGATTTCAAGGATATGAAAAGGATTGACACTAAATGACAATGTGATAAGATGGTGGAATATTGAATGTTATCTTTAGGCTCAGTTTGGGAAGAGTGAAAATACAAGGTTTAGAAGAAGCATATACAAGGTTTTGCACTGTACATATCTGTATTTGCACTCTTCCCAAACTGAGCCTTAACCTTATTGTTTAGAGGGGATTTAAGACGTAATTAATGTAGTCCTTCTCTGAGATGTATATGTCTCTTTGGATCCATGATCTCCATCAGTGGATCCTTTTCCAACATGGGTGTGATCTTTATTTTTATCTTTCATTGATATATAGCAACAATTAAAAAAAAAAAAACTTAACTCCACTTGTTTTTGCACTTCAACTTCTAGATCTTTTGACATCCACATTCCATTTATTAAATTACTCAAAACAAGAAAACCCAAATTATTATATAATGTGGCATAGATAATAGCACCAACCATCCAATAGTTGAAGAAATATACATTATCCTCGGTGCTAATTACCATGGACAGTGGCATAATCAGGCATTTGGAACTAGTCATTTGTACTACTTCCATCTTTGTGCATAGTTGCCCTTTATACTGCCAGTTCATTTTTTATGTTTGTTTTTTCTTATATTCCTATATTGGTATTCTGCCCAACTCAGGCTCTTCTTTGAGGGAGAGCTTCATCCTAACAAAGAAAGAGTGGGAGAGAGGAAAAAGAGGGAAAGTCTTCTTTCATTTCTTGACAAGGTATGGATTTACATTTCTTTCTTATACTCTTTAAAGTTTGATCATAGTTGCAACTGATTACAACAGGTTCTTACAACTTCGTCATTTGCATCCTCAATTAGTTTGAACCACCATTTCAGAATTCTTTTCTGCTACTGGCGATTGCTGACATGGCCTTTTCATTCTCTTCCTAAAGTAGGTAAGCACCACAAGTTTAGCATGGCCATATTTAGAAAGACAGTCCACTACCACCAAAAACAACCCTCTTCCACTTAGAAGATGGAAGGCCTGTGATAAAGCCCATTGAGACTACATCCCAAATTTGCTTTGGGATTTTCAGCAGCTGCAACAATCCACTCGGAGCCTGAGACTTGTGCTGTTCGCAAATGGGACATGCCATCACAAAGTCTCAAACAGTACATCGCATCCCAACACAGTAACAATGGACTGAGATGACTGTAATCCATTGATAAGTTTTGAATATACCCGAGTAGCCTCCGGTAGGGGAACTGTCGAAAAGCGTTTGTTGGTTTGCAATATGGGTTGAACGGACTGGAAGAACAAGTTGGTTCTAGTAGAAAAGAACCGAATCAATGACTGTATACCCTAGGGTTGAAATGGACCACAGGCCCATTTAGCTTGGATCTGAACAAGTAATGGGTTGTCTTGGGCTTCACATTTGACACCATATCCAACAGTGGATAGCTAGGCTTGGTGTTACTAGGTTGACCCAACTTGTGAAGGAAGAAAGAGCATCTGCTACTTTATTAGTAGCCCCAGTTTGTATTCCATATCATTAATCAACCCAAAAACTTATAAGCCTAGTGTTGCTGATCCTAAATGTGAAAGTTCTGCTCCAGGAGATATATCAATCTTTTTAGACCCATTCAAACACCGAACTGGCGCCCCAACAAGTAGGCATGCCACTTTTGTACCACCATCAGCTCTTTCTCCTAACCTGACTTGGCTTGGGCTTGAGAGGACAACTGCTTGCTAAAATAGGCAAGAGGTTAGCCATCTTGCATTAACACCACAACCAAGCCACCCTGAGAACTGAGAAGCATCACATTCAAGGACAAAAGGCTTGGAGAAGTCCAGGAGGGCTAAAGTGGTTGGTGTGGAGCAGTTTTCTTTAGTGCATCAAAGGCCCATTGAGCATGACAATCCCATAGGAAGGTGTCCTTACGCAGAAGCTAAGAAGCGTGGCCAGCATACCATAGCCAGATATAAAGCCCCTGCAATAGCCTGTGAGGCCCAAGAAACATCTAAGGCTTTTGACTGTCATGGGCTTAAGCCATTTTTGTATGCTGTCAACTTTTTTGGGGTCTGCCAACTCACCATGCAACCGCAACATGGTCCAAATACTGAACCTAAGGTTGTCCAAAACCGCATTACAAAGCCTTGGCATACAACTAATTTTGCCATAGAAGGTCAAAGGCAATCAAAAGATAGTGCAAATGGGATTGCTAATCAACACTACAGACAAATATGTCACAAAAAAAAAACTAATATAAAATGACACAAGTGAGGGCGGAATGCCTCATGTGAACAGAACGCCATCTTATGGACATCCTCAAAATGCAGCACCCTAGTCTGGAGGTAACCCAATCATAGATCAGGCTTTGAGAACACTCCAACTGCTTGTAGATCATCCAACAATTCATCTATTAGCAAAATGGGAAAGTGATCATCCAACATCCTCAAAATGCAGCACCCTATGATCCAGGGGCCACAGGGGAGGTAGCACATCCAATTCTTCGAAACATCAGAATAGGTGGAGAGTAATTTCTATAGTTCCTGATGGACCTCGGGTGGAAGAGCCTCTTCTCTACTTAATGTCAACATTGGACTAGTGAGCTTCATGCCCAAGCATATCGAGGGTTGCCTGTCCACTAATCCACTTGACAACTTCAAAGAACTGATCTGAGGTCATCCACTTGCAGCAAGAACACAGAGATGCCATCCAGATTATAGGACACCCCATCCACTATGTAAGTGTGAACTCCATAGTCATTTTGAACCAATCACAAAGGACTCGTCCTAATTGCTTTAACCACCAAACACCTAAGACAACACCAGTGTTGCCTAAGTCAAGTGGGTACAAATTAGCTGAGAAAACATGACTCTGTATTACCAGTGACAACCCCTTGCAAATCCCTTCAAACCATATCAGATTACCATCAGCCAGGTGCACGACAAATGGTTCCATCTTCTGCACAACTAACCCCAACTGTTTGGATAGCATTTCGGTGATGAAGTTCAGTACTCCCGCTATAAATCAAAGTTAATATGGTGTGGCCCAATAAAGAGCCCACAACCCTCATGGTTGGCGGTGAGGATGGCACAATGGAAGTGTAAATTGAAATTTCTGGTTCATCCAACCCATTATAGTCTCCCCCACTGATCTCAAACGATTGATCTAAGTTTCCACTCTATAAATCATCAACTTACAATAGGAACATTTGTTGGACCCATCACTTGTGACCCCACCCAATTTTTTTTCTCACAATTGTAGTAAAAATCACAGTCTGCAAGCTTGCATTTCAACCCGACAATTTTCTTATAGGCACCGCAACAAGGCTAAGGCTGATGATTTAAATTGTGGGCCTAGGGTTTTCATGTATGAGGTATTCTTTAACAGAGGCAGCCCAGACTGTGTTGGACCTAGCAGGGTTGGTTGGTTCAGGCCACCTAGTCTTATAGGTGACCCGAACTACATGAAGCCAAGGAAGGGTCAAGTCATTTTCTTGAGTCAAGCTAGCCTCTCCTCCTAGTCTAGCAAGGCCAAGAAACAAGCACCAATGTCGGCTGGAGAGCCTTAACTTCCACCCAAATTTCTTCTTTCAGGCCTCCCATGAAGCATCCCAGGAGAGCCTTCTCAGGCCACCTATGCACCTTCGTCAATAGCTTTTTTTAAATTCGACCTGAATGTCACTTACCCTCCCTGCCTGTCAAAGCTTGGAAAAAGGTTAATTATAATCATCAAGCCTTATAGTGCCAAATGTCGAAAACAGGGCTTTGGTGAAATCTACCCAAGAAACCTGAGTATAGGAGCAGTAGAACCATTGGGAACTATAGAATAACCTCTCCTTCGAGGTGAAACAAGGCTATGGGAATTCTCTCATTATTGTGGGGTTTCATGGTTTTCAAATACTATTCGGCCTAAAAAATCTAATGTATAGGGTCATCACTTGAGTAGTTTGGAAAATCTAGCCTGGCAATCCCACCCACAGCCCTACTTCCTTGTCTGGTTCCTTCTTGCTCACAACTGGTCCTTTACTGGTCGTCTTCTTGGTTGCCACCAATGGAGATCTCCAATTGTGTCACCATCACCACCATCATCTGATTTCATGCAGGTTGTCAGTCACCTTGTGCAAATGGATCTCCATCCAATCAATTTGGTCTTCTTTGGTTTTTGATCTGGTATTGGAATTCTTGATCTTCTCAAAATGTCACCAAAGCTATACTACCAAATGTTTGGATTCTGCCCAACCCAGGCTCTTCTTCGAGGGAGAATTTCCTCCTTACAGAGAAAGAGAGAGGGGGGGAGAGGAAAAAGAGGTAAAGGTAAAGACATTTCATTTCTCCACAAGGTATGGATTTGCATTCCTTTCTTATACTCTTCAATCATACTTGCAACCAAGGTTTTAAAACGTGGAGGCGTGACACGAGGTGTTCCACTACCTAGAGGCATGAGGCGTAGTTCAGAACGTAAGAGGCGTAAGTCTCCTTAAGAGGGGGAGGAGGAAGAAGATGAAGGGGGGATCTTTATTTTAAATAAAAATCTTTTATATTAAGAAGAATAAAGATGCATAACACTAGTTGAAAGGGGGGGGGGGGGGGGGGGGGGGGGGGGGGGGGGGGGGGGGGGGGGGGTCTTGTTGATAGTTCCCTTTCAGTTCTTTTTTTTATCATTAATAGTTCGTTTCAGTTAATCATCCCGTAAGTGTAAATATACTAATGAATAAACACACATACTATAAAATATACCAACATATTCATGTATGCAAACAAGCATGTTTTTTTTGATAAATATGCAAACAAGCATGTTCACAAATATCATCATCACCCAAGCCTTATTCCAACTATATGAAGTCAGTTTTTTTTATCAGGCACCAAAATCAAAATTTATTACTTAAAGAAAGGAATATACAAATCGAAGGTGGCTACCTCCCAGAAAATACAGTAACAATTTTAATATTTTAATCTTACAACTAAGCCCAAAAACACTGTGCCCTATTTAGTATTTACCCCTTGTTTTGCTAATTGGTCAGCTAGACCATTTGCTGACTTTGGAGTCCATTGAATTGTCAGCTGCATGTCCCTTGAGAACCTCCTGAATTTTTTTATTTCGTTGTTGAAAAACCAAGGAGTCTTCTCATTCTGTTTCAGCCTGCTTATCACTATTTTGGAGTTACCTTCAACTACTAGCTTTCTCACCCTCCATCTTCATAGATTTCTGTATCCCATAGAGCACTGCATTCAGTTCTGCTGTTACAGAATCACACAATCCAGTGGGGCCTGAGTACATACCCAATCACGCCACTTTCACTTCTTAAAACCCCTCCAATTCCAGACAGACCCAGATTCCCAAAGCTGCTTCCGTCAAAGTTTTATTTCAGGAAGCCTAACTCCTGGGGGTCCCAAAACCTTAGTGCCCTCTTCTTGGCTGAAGTTGAGGCTGCAATTGTTCTCCTGTTCCTTATTATGACATCAAAGGAGAAAGCTGAAAACTACTCCCGTGTCTTAACCCAGAAAGCCACTTTTGTCATAATCCCTTCAATTAAGGCTTACTTGCTCCTTTTCTTTTCCTCCAAGATAGGCTTATTTCTGTCCTCCCATAAAGTCCAGATCACTGCTGCCCTTGTACACCTCCACATCAGTTACATGAACCCTGTTTCCATATTCCATTATATTTAATGCCATATCAATTGTCAAATTATTAATACTTTGACCCATGTCCTTTTTGGTCTAAGCTAGCCTTTTCTAGCCCCTTCAAGTTGCAACAGATTGCTTCTTTTTATGGGTGCTGCTAATGGTCTTCCATTCGCGTGACCACCATCTGAGTCTACTTTCATTTTATCACCTATGGGAAAGTTGGGAGCTAATCCTAGGTTCCTCCAAATAAGTTCATCTCTGACCTATCCTTCTAGTTTTTCCACTCATCCATCTATGCATATGCATTTATGCCACTCATTTTTTTGGCATGCTGTTACTTCACATCTCAACATAAGTAATTGTTTCTATCAAGGCACATGACTCAACTTACTAACAATGTCACAACATAAACAAATAAAACCAGCCTAAAAAGGACAATGCATGGTTTTCTTGCATGGAACGAACAAGATACTCTGATCAAACAGTCTATTACTATGTATAGAGAAAATGACTACTGCATCTGCAAAGTTTGAAATCTAAATCCATGTTAGTGCAACCTCATCGTGCCAACTGAATTGGGAGCATTTAAGGTATTTTATCATGCCATTTTCTTTTTTCCAAATTCAAAATTGATGAACTGAATCACAATCAAGAATAAATATATAAACTGGAAGCACATCTCACCCTTATTTGTTTTATAGCTTTTAGCTCCTCCACCCCATGTTGTTGAGTTTCAGCCTGTATAAGTTGGCTAGGTCAGAATGAGATCAAAGGAAAGAATAAACACGAATAGAAGAGATAAACCAACTAAATATGACCTTTTCTTTCTGCTCCAAGCTATGCTTTTCACAATAAGCTTTATGCTGCAACTTGCCTGTACCAGTCTTTACATGCATGAAGAGGCCAGCATTTCTAGCACAATATGGATGAAATGTGCTCTGACAGTGACCATAGTTACACTGTAAACAGTGAAATAACAATAAATAGCTCAAAATCCACAGTTTTCTCATCAATAATAGCAAATAAATTTATCCAGAAATGTAAAAGTCACAAAGAGGGATTAACAAATAGTTAGTGAGGATCCTAACCTTGATACATACACCAACTCTGCGATGACAAATAAAGCAAACGTCTCTTTCCTTTGAAATGGCCTCCTAACATTAAGTAATAAAGTAGAATAAGTCCACATATAAATAGTAAAATTCATGCTTTATGTAAATATATTGCTTGGCAAGGTCTCTGAAAAGGAAAGAATAATATGGAAGCAGCACTTAATAGACACTACAGAATAGTACAAACAGCACTTACCATCCCTTCAACAGGATTTTGTTGACCCCTTCTGAAAGTTGACTCCAGCACCCACTGCAACAGCAAAGTTAAGAATTGGAACAATCAACAACATTCTGAAAAGAATAAGAAATAAAAACCTTATTCCATCGAGTGACAATAACAGAATTAAGAAATTAAATTACCTCAGCACAGAAGGCATGAACCCACAGGCCATCAGTTGACTTTCTAAAGGCACCAGAAGTGGCACCACATAAAGCACAATGTACAACAAAAGAAGGCTTCTCCTGAGAATTCACAGCTGGACCTGTAGGGCTTCTAGATGGTAATAGATCTTCACACAATTCACAGTACCATGGACCAATTTGATCTTTAACATTGCGATAACAAATTAAGTGAACTGCAACCTGTCAAAACAAGGTCTTTGTTAAACCCCAAAACTACAGACATCAATGCTTCAAAATAAGCTTGTAAAGACGCAAGAGAACCTTGCAGTTAGAACAAACTAAAATCGGATTCAATATTGTCTCAGGTCGTCTACAAATATCACATGATCTTGATTGTTCTTTTGGAAAATCATATGACAACTGAAAGCTGTCCGACTGCTTTTCAGATGACACCCTTCCAACAGCTAACTTTGACAGTGTCTCCTTTGCTCGTGGTAACAATGGAGAGTAAGGTCCAGCCCTCCCACTGACTGTGTTCAACTTCGACAGACTCTGCAAGCAAAATATGTCATCAGTTCCCTTATTAATGAACACAAGTAATTAAAAACTTGCTGAATTACAAGATTATAACCTCATGATGAGCAGCTTCATCATGTCCATCCTTCCTAAGTGATGAAATCCTTGAAGAGGCTGCTGCTGCAGCCGTTGCAGCAGCAAGCACTGCCTGAGCCTCTTTGTGCCTTTTCTCTTTCCTACCCTGTTTCTTGGCTTCTCTGAGTTCACAAAGATACTGGTTGACAAGCACCGCATCCCATTTTTGCTTCCTTGCATCATCAATCTCCTGGGGAAGTCTTTTTGCAACCCTAAAAATTAAATTATCTGCAAAAAAATCCCATAGACAAATTGAATAATCCAATCACATATAGACATAAAAAAGTGAAGAAAATAACAGAAAGAACATGGCATGGTGCCTCAACTCAACTGTTAGGGTAAGTGGAAGATGCAGAAGAGAACAAAATAGAGAGGGGAAGGCAATACCACAATGACGTTTTCTTGCAATTGCATTGTCTATTAGCCTATTCTGAAAGTAAATAAGTTGTCCTTCTATTTCATCTTCTGGAGAAAGATCCAAAATTCCCATTTTCCGGGCCTTAACCAACTGTTCTGATATATCCATGTCACTGCAAGTTGAAAGTCGATCTTGGTAATTACAGTAAACACTGGCAGTGTAATCTCCATCCATGGAAGGCATACCTTTCTCCCTTGAATCTGCCAAAAAAAATTTTCATAAAAAAGGATAGCATCCAGTAATAATGATGACTGCACGAGTGAATAGGTGCAAATAGAAAGTTCTAAAAGAGCAAAGAGAAGACCAAGGAAAACATGATCTGAAGTGCGAAATTTAAAGATATTTGAAAGAAAGCATGGCTCTTGATAGAGCAGAATGGCAGGATAGGATTCATGTAGCCAACCCCATATAGTTGGGACTAAGGCTGAGTTGAGTTGATACTTTCTCCAGAAAAAATGCACATGGAACCAATAGAGAAGATTTTACCATACCATCACATTCAGGAACTGAGTTTTTCTGCTTGAAAAACATAGTCTGCATTTGTATCAACCTTTTGCTGATAAATGGGTGAGTATAACAACTTGAAGCATCTTCTCCACTTCTGCATTAACATGGAGATTCAGAAGAATTGTTATCTATCACTGAAAATTCAAGAATTATCTCAACCAAAAGAATAGGCATCCGATGAGTAACAAAATAAATCTATGTTGTAAAGTTTACATGTGGCCATTCATAATAGGCACTGCTGCATCAACAACACAACTTGATCGCTCCCCACTAGAAGTGACTGGAACATCCTCAATAGAAGTATCATAGTATCCTAATTCACCATTCTCCAATATGTTGCTTTTAGCAGGTTCAGCAGAATCCACTGTTGAAAAATGAGTTATTAGCGTGAGAAGGGATACTAACCAGGGGCACATTTGATAGAGAACCCAAAATAAAAAATAAACATCAACAAAAAAACACTCAAAAATGTAACTTCAGAATTTGAAACCTTTGTGGGCCAGGACATGAATGTTGATTAGTATAAACTCACAGACATTGGACGAACAAAAGTTGATTAGAAGAAAAAGCAAACTAGCAAAGCTATAATATGTATTCATAGAGACATCTTGTACTCATACACAACAATACCATACTGGCCCCTGGCTGCTACTGGAATACCAAAATATCTATTTCGGCTTACATGACTAATATTTTACTTTGTACAGATGCACCCATCTGGATACAGCTTGTACCATAAAAACTCCCTAGGTAACCAGATATCACATAACTACCAAAATATATGTATTTAAAGATAGATAAGCTTTTTTAAAAAAGTGTATATGCATATCTATCAATGTCACATGCACAACCATGTGTTTTTAAGTGACAGCAAAAATATGTGAAACACATAACAACAAACATGATACCCTAACATGACTAAAGTTCTTGTCGTAAAATAAAGAGGTAGTTGTTATCAAAAAATAAAATAAAGAGATTCTACCATATATGGATCAGCACAATAATAAATTATTAAGTATGAAAATCTTTAACACATAGAAGCAATCTTACTATAAATATTCAAACCTGCAAAAGTGTTAATATTGGTTTACAACTCTAAGTGACATAAGGAGCAATGTTTTAAAAGGCATGGGAGGCATATGCCTGGAGGCACACGTCCAGGCAAGGCACCCCCAAAACACCATGAGGTGTGCAAATTTCTTAAGGAAACAAGCAAATTGTGGCATGTTGTGATTAAAAGAATTCACAGTTCGATGGACAATGGTTTGCATGCTTGGGCCACCCTCTCTTCACCTTGGAAAAATGTCTTTCCAGTTTTCCATCCTTCCTTAACCATATCCATATTGATGCTTCCTCGGGTGATAGAGGCAGATTCTACAAAGACCTTTGGTGGGGGATCAGCCACTTGGGCTGCTTTTGATAAGAACACAAATACAGAACCAATACGTATTTACACTTCTGTACTGAACATGAAAATAAATTTGTATTTTTCTGGCATTATTGCATTCAAAATGGGAGTACAGTTTACTTCCAAAAAATGCCAGCAAACTTTGCACTCATATTTGACTGATGTAAAATAGGAAGGATCAAGTCTTGAAAGTTGTGTCTGTACACATTACAACTAAACACAATACAAAATTTATCAATACAAAACAAACAAGTTTGCATCCATACTTTTGACCAAATTTACATTTATGTCAATTCATGTGCTTTTTGAAATATTGCCAAATGCAGATTGGAGTCTTAAGGACAAATTTCCAAATATCGTATCTGTTTGGTCAAAAAACAACCTTGTTTCTAAGTCTGTCATTTTCTAACCAGGGTTCATCAAAGGACTTGGGGCTAATAAGGGATTAACAAAGGACTTGTTTCGATACATCCACTTCTGACACCATGATTTGGTCCTTTACTCCAGGAACAATTCTCATGTGCTTCTTTCTTTAAATGATTATCAGCATCTCTTTTGCCTACCCTTTTTTTTGATAAATGATTGATAATTTATTCATGATAATCAGAATGACAAGGACCAGTCCTGATTAGGAAATTTGACAAGGACCAGTCCCCTCTCAACATAGGGCTTTTTCTTGGGAGGCCATGCACAAAAAAGATTAATACATGTGAAATCTTCAGAAGAGACCATGCTGGTTTCTAAGGGGCAAGT
This sequence comes from Nelumbo nucifera, assembly GCF_055504915.1. Classification (NCBI taxonomy): domain Eukaryota; kingdom Viridiplantae; phylum Streptophyta; class Magnoliopsida; order Proteales; family Nelumbonaceae; genus Nelumbo; species Nelumbo nucifera. The sequence continues at coordinate 50,589,688 of NC_142653.1, read as the reverse complement.
TGTGAAACAACTGATGTTTTTCTTAGGAACTGGCTAGTAGTGGCTTCTTCTTCATCCTAAAGGAGAACAGCATCCACTCAGTGGCCATATCTAGACCACAACTTCATCAAACTAAGCTTTGATGAATAGAGTCCTGGTAAGTAAGTTGAAACCAAGGTACCTCTTGAAAGAGGGCGTTCAGAAATACCGCTGGTCATCCATTGGATCATAGAAATACTGCTAGGAGGATTAAACAAATGGCAAGAGACTTGGAACATTAAAACTAAAACTTAGCTTGGTGCCAAGGTCAGCCAACAGTATATCCAATGCCTTGGCTAGGCAAGGAGCAAGGAGGAATCCTTTATATTGGAGTCCAATCCCTCCATGGGAAGAGAATGTAATGCAAAAAAAAAAAATTATCAGTTTGTTATATGATCGTAAGTGGGGGGCAAGAACATTCACAACAGGGGTGTGCTTGGCACATTTATACATGTACAGAATTATTTTCACTTATCAATAAAATCACCTAGATGCTGATCAAAAAACTATTATTTTATAATAGAGTGCTAACTCGTTGCATAGAAGGTACTCTAAAGTCTGACCAACATTAAGATATAATTTATGCCAAAATATCCATCTGAAAAAGTCTAACCAAAACTTATTTGAGAGAACTTTTGTTTTACTCTTCCCCTTTCCTCTTTTGTTTTGCTACTTCCAAAGTTGATACAACGCCTCATGCAAGCCTATGTCATAGACCCATAGGCTACAGTTCACTAAGGCACCAAAGTGATCACTCAAGTAATGTGCTTATGAATGTATACCCTCTGTACAGATTCCCATTGTACAGGGGATTTTTTGTACTGTTAGTTTTTTTTTTTCTGGAATGAAATAAAAGTCCATAAGAAATGTTATGCACCACATGTAAATCATATACATGTCTTATTTTTGCTTAAATGCCTTACATATATAATATAGATTAAAATATAGAATATGTAGACTTCCATTCTAGGGGGGCATGACCAACCAACAACTCAAAGAGGATCAATCTCCGATGTCCTCCCATGCTCCAAGAATATGTAAAACAAGCAAATAGAAAGAAAATGGGAAGAGAGGAGGTGGGACCTTGGATCAATTTGCAAGACCCTGCTTTCATCCACATCTGTAGTACAAATTTTTTTCTTCCAATTGTACCAATAAAATGGTGCATGCCTAATGCCCTATCTCTAATGTTTCTTCTAAAGATTGAAAACCAAAATTGGGAGTCATCCCTCCTCTGAAATGAACTGGGACAGTAGGGCTCTAGATCTTTGGTAAGCAGCAACCTATATACTCGAGGCATAAATTGCATGCCATAGGAGCCATTGTTTTAAACTTCCACAGAGAACTATTTCCACCAAAATGTTCCACTTTTGTAGCACTTGAAATAAAACCTTCCTGGAATACAAACAGTACAAGGTTCCAATCAAACTTTGATAAGTTTTATTCTTTTTGTAATTGGAAAATAGAAAGTATACTTATATTATAAAGGAAAATACATGGTAATTACAAGCCCCTTGAATGTACAAAATAGAGAATAGGCCACCCCTACTCATGGCACAATAAATGGGCTCATCATATAGAAAATAAACGTCCCTAGTCAAACTTTTTAAGTGTTGATTATTCCAATTGATTTTTATATATACACATAAAAAATAAAAAAATAAACAGAAGCCAGAAGTACATGTGAAATATAGAAACATTCTTCTAATGCTCCAAATAATTACTTTGAAAGAATATGTAGAGGAACCTTCTGCAAGAGGCAGGGGAGAAAGATGCTATCTAAAAAATCAATGGCAACAACAAACTAAAGAAGAACCATTTTCGTAATTATAATTAAAGGCATCTTTTAAATATTGGGACCACTTCATAATCAAACAGATAATTCAAGGGCACGACAACTACTACAGAAACCAATTCTATCTTTGGAGTGCAAATTATCTTTTAAGGATATTTTGAACATAAATGAATTTCTGCTAAAGGAAATTCTTTGAAAGAATGTAGTTAGAGAAGTGTTTTAAACATTGACTTGAAGACTGACCTGTTTTTCCCTCCGGGTGGAACCCATAATATTTAATTAATAAGATTTGAGGCCAAAAAAGGCATTTTTTGGTAAAATTACTAAGCTCAGGCGTCTTCAGCTCCTTGCAACACATAGGTTGCAAAACGTTACCCAAAAAGAACACCCCACTCCAACCAATAAGCACAAAATTATGGCATCCAAATGTGTTCACAGCTCTTCCCTAATTATATGTTCATAAATATAATTATATATAAATTATTGCAGAAAATAATACTTTCATTAATACATAGTCATGGATGCACCACATACATACATAAGCAGATACAGTGAGAAGATATAGCTATTATTAAAATAATTTAAACCTGAAATATATATATATAATGTAATTTATAATCAGTGACCTGTTGTTCCGGGTCAAGCAGATTTACAGTTCAAGCTTCCAGAGCGATGGGTCTCTTACCAAGTCAACAGCTTTTGACAAACTAGTAGCGGGTTTGGGGTTAACCCAAGATGGAATTGTTGTTGGATGATGGTTCAAACAGTATATCTAAAGTATGCTTACAGCAATATCCAGCACTGTCCAATTTTAGAAAAAAGAATACCTTTGTTATGCAAGTCAACTTTTGCTCATAAAATATTAATCTTGTTTTGATCAGCAGAAATGAAGACTGCCCTCGAATAAGAAGATTTGCATACAAAAAAGTAGGGCTGTCATCGGGTCGGGTTCGGAATGGATTTAAAGGCCTCATATTCGAATTCAGATCATAACGGACACAGGTCGGATTCAGATTTTATCTGGCTCCGATTTAATTTTTTAAAGACCTCATATTCGAATTCAGATTTTTATATAATATACAAAAATACACTTTTTATATTTTAAATATAATTATATACAATTTATACATTAAAATCAATAAACATTATATTATAATTAGATTCAGATTTTAGTCGGATCGGATGGAGTCAAATCCAAATCCAATCCGATTATTAATCGGATGTAGATTACAAAATCCAAATCCGATCCAATTACATAAATGCAACATCCAAATCCGAGACAATCGGATCAGGCCTCAGATTTTCAGGTATCCTTGACAGGCCTACAAAGAAGACCCTGCAGGTACCAACAAACACCAAAAAAGAAAAAGGCAAGCATGCAAAAGACAGCCCCATGTCGATGAAGGTGTTCACCAGTACAAAACAGGTAAACATGTATACTTTTGCCAAGATAAAAACCAATTCGACTACAACAAAATGCCAAACAAGTATCAACATTGCAAGTGTCGAAACTAAGCACCATGTTAACACTTTTAATAACAAAGAAGCACACAGAGCATAAAAGATTGGCAAAAGGCAAATGTTACCTTTAGATTTAGTTGGCTGTCCTACAGAAGAACCCAACACCTGATTACCCAAAGAATCTGTTAAAATCTGCAATTACAAGTGAACTTGTACCAAATGTAGCAAAAATTTACACCTCAAGAATGAACTAAAGAGGACAAATGTATTAACAATCACTTTCAATTGACATAAAATGACAACAGCAACAAGATAATCAAAGCCTGAACATTAATTGTTTTGAAATGAATCCACAAAAGCAACAAAATAACAGAAATTCATCGGCAAGTGGGATGTGAAAGCTCTTGTTGGGGTTACTGGAAACAAGACAATGAGGAACTCGGTTCAGAAAAGATTGGAAGAGCTGGTGGGGACTGGGGAGTAAAGTTGGGGAGGATGTGAAAAGGGTCGTTGGAGATTCTGTACTCACTATAGTGCCAGAAAACTCAACAATGAAGGGTGTGATGGGTTGGGATGACGAGTATCTGTGGTTCTTGAGTCCATAAGAGGAGCAAACGTTATGGAGTTGGTTTTGGCTTCCAGTTCAGCACAAAGAGTGCATGGATGGGTATTATGTTGCATAGAACAAGGTTCTTTGGGATGATGATATATAGCAACTGAAGGATAATAAGGAAATCCCAAGCCTGTTATCAACACAGGAAAAACAAGGAAGATGAAAGAAATAAATTAATAGAGGCTTCTGTATTCCTTATTTCTTATTATGTTTATTAGCTTTAACTCTTAGAATGGCATCTTTAAAATATGTATTTTCATTTTTGTTTCTCTGAAAAATTAAACCAAAAAAAAGCAAAAGTAGGCTCCCATTTAACAAGTGCAATGCAATAAATTAATACAAAATATTAAATGAACCAGAAAATATAAACATACACGCCACTAACTAGTTCACTATGTAGTTTAATTTTTTGACGAAAAGGCAAAGCACTTCATTAATTTCATCAAAAGGTATATGGATCTACTAGTATATATGCATGTATAGTTAGTGAGCCACTATAAATCAACAACTTGTAATTTTCTGCTAGTTATTACCAAAGTCAAAGCATTTCCTTTGACTTCTCTCCCTCCAAATGCACCAGGAGACTACAGCTGGGGTGGTATTCCAAAGGATTCTTCCTTTTTACTCAGCCTTCCAGGATCTCAAGAAGTCTCTCATCTTCTCGGGTATACACCAGCTCAGGTTTATCAGTCTACAGAAATGAGAGTAGATATCTCTTAAGAGCGTGCAAATTGCACATGACACAAGATTCAGATTGGAAGCTAATACCCCGTCTTATAAGATTGTCTCTAGTCAAGCACCTGTCCAGGACCATAGACCACTACACTAAGAAAGCTGCCTCTGAAGAGATCTGAGGTAACCATAACCTTTTTGTGAGGGAAATTGTGGTTCTGATTACCAATTAGCTGGTAATAGCAAGATTTCTCTGGGAAGACTCCAGATTTTTGCCAAGTCCACTGTCTTTAATCCTCCTGGTTTTGGTATTGAGGCTGTTCCACTTAGCAAGCTGAGCAATGCTGTGAGATCCTCTATTTCTCAATCACTTAAGTTTCTTCTTAGAGATGGTTGCAGCAAACATGTTCCCTCTGGAATTTATAGTTGTTAACCACCCTAGAATCTTCGTTCTCTGCCAAAATAAAGAGTAAGGCGAAGCACTCCAACAAAGCTCTCTCCCCACACCAAACATCCCTCCAAAAGCTGATCCTGTCCACGAGCTCAATTTTACACCTGGGAGGAATTTGCTATGAAGTTTATCAATGCTCTCCAAATTGAACAGCCATAAGGACCCATCTCTGCTCTTGAATCCCAATTAAAATTTCTACCACTAGAACTTCTCCCAAATTAACTGTCTTCAAAGCATATTTGGTTGGGTACTAAACCTCCAGAACCGTTTTGCAATCAGGGAACTGTTCATCTCCTTCAATTTCTTAATCCCTAGACCACCAGCAAATTCAGGTAGACAGAATTGGTCCCATTGTACCAGACCTACCTTATCCCTAGCCTGCCACCCTCTCCAAAGGAAATACCTTTGGATTCTTTCCAATTTCTCAGCAACTGCAACAGATAAAGGAAATTGGGAAAGATTGCTCTTTACAATTGTTACATCAACTCACTATGTAGTTTAATTCAACAACATTGTGATAGTTATTAAATCAACATGAATCCCCCCACCATGATTATCAAGTACCATTGTTACAACAAAAGCACACATGTACAACCATTGTACACATGAAAATCCATCCTTCTACTTGAGGACCAAGTAGATCTCTAAAACTTGCAGAGTTTGGCTTGATTTTGATGTAATCATAAAGTTAATTCAATTACCAATCCAACAAGCTCAACATCACATCATTGAAACATGAATCCAGCAAGTTATGGCCACAAATCACCATTTTTGTCTATAATATTGATTTTTTTTATTTTTTTGCAGTAATACTAAAATCTTTCTTTTTTTCTTTTTGATAAGAGATGAAAATCGAGTTATTTATTGAGCAAAATGGGATAGTCTAAGACCAATAATACCACACTAAAACAGAACAGAACACAATACATTGCTACCCGAGATTAAACACTGTTTTAAAAGCGCAAGGCACAAGGGCCATTTTACGCCTGAGGCACAAGGCAAAAGGTGAGGCGTGCGCCTTTTTGAGGCAAGGTGCAAAATCTAAAAAAAAAAACTAAAAATTCAAAAAAGTTGCAAAAAATTCTAAAAGAATGCAAAAAAATCAAAAAAATTATAAAACATAATATTAATAAAAATATAAACTTAAGTTTTAAAATAAATGTTTAAAAACCTATTATCTAAAATTAAAATACATAATATAAAATGTAAAGCATATTCAAATGAGAATTTAAAAATGAAATCAAACATATAAAACATTTTCAAGAATATAAAAACCCACAATCTCTTTTTTTCTCAATTGCATCAAGTAGCTAATGTGACATATTACATTCCTAATTCTACGAGCCGCCTTTGTGCCACGCCCCTCGAGGCAAGCCAAACAAGTCCATGTTAGGGTCTTAAATTCTTAGATTTCACACAAGAAATTATAATTTTATAATATTAGTTGCTTTTAAGAAAATATTTTATTAAGATGAATGAATGGACAACATTACCAAATAGAGGATTCCCAAAGCGGCAAATTTTCAAAAGGCGCATGCCTGGGCTAAGGCACAAGGCGCACCAGGCGCACGCCTAGGCGCACCAAGCGTGTGCATTTTGAATGGGTTGCGCCTAGGACCTGGGCGAAGCGCCTACCCTAAAATGCGCCTTGCCTGAGCACCTAGGCGCGCCTTTTAAATCATTGATTAAACACCAAAGGATATAAAGCATCACCACCAACCTCTATTACCAAGATAAAGGGAGAACAGAGTTGGAGATATTTTCTGGTGATGGTATTAAGGACTTCAAAGGAGAAGTCATGGAATGTGGAATAGCTAAGAAAGATGCACATAGAGATATCTCTGAGACGCAATTCCATGGCATTTCTGTTTCAAAAGTTTTGAGAGACTCGAGGAGAACCAGCAGACTGCAAAAGTCTTTTTGAAAGATATGGTCAAACTCTCCAATGCACTTTGACCAGAAAATGATCCTCCCTTTGCACTTATTTTATTAACTCAACCATGGGTTCAAGTTCCTGATCATTCTGGGTTTTTTTCAATCATGAGTTCCAAACAATTTCAACATTTTGAAGCTCATACAAGTCAGCCACAACTTTGACCACCATAGAACCACAATTTGAACATTAGTTCATTACATGGGAAGAAGTCCTATCCATGAGAGGGAAAATCGATACCTACCCACCCACCCAAAATACGCTTTGGTCATGACTTCATATATAAAGATAATATCCAACCCACAAACAATCACGGAAGGAAATCAGCTACCAAATTATCTATTACCACTCACCAACACAATAGAAAATTCTCCCTTCACCTCAAAATGAAGTAAGCACTATAAAATTGAAAGCTACAATGCTATTTATCACCAAAACAATGAAATCTTCAAAGCCCTCCTAATAATAAAGGGATTCCTAAACCTTTTTATCTTTTTGGCTTAACTAGTAAAAGATCCTCATCTGACTAGGATATTTTCTCTATCAGGCCCTGATAGAACTTTTAAAGTATCTTCTCTTGCACTTGCAAAAGTCCTGAAGGAAATGTACAACAAGAAGCTTGCAGTCTGGCAAACTAAAATGCAAACAATAAGGTCAAGTTCAAAACTTCACTCAGGGAACATTAGAATGAAAGATCACCTGCTTAGATGGGAGAAGGTGTCAAGTTTACAACAAAAAGGGGCTTAGGGATTGGGAACATTAGAATGAAATATTGAGCTTTACTGAATATGTGGCTATGGAGGTTCTCGAGGGAGAGCGATAGGCTTTGGCATAAAGTGATAACAAGTGTGCATGGACTGTCAAACAATGGATGATGATGCTTGTATCCAGAGAGTTACCTTGGCTACTCCTTGGAAAGCCATCCACAGTCCTGCCTTCATCAATCACATCAGGCATGACTTAATTTTGAATCTTAAGATCAGGTTTTGGACCAGTGCCTAAGTTCATTTGCTCCTCTTCCTCTCCTTCTGAGTTAAATTGGAAGTTGGGCTTTGTTAGGAACCTTAAGTGTTAGACAGTGTATGCCCTTAGCTCCAATCAGATTGATGTACATAAGCATTTATTTGTAAATGAATAAAGTACATTGTCGTTTCATGTTAATGTCAATGTTTTAAAAGCACAAGACACAAAAAAGGTGCAGAGGTCAATTTGCGCCTGAGATGCAAGGCGCAAGGCGAGGCGCGCGCCTTTTGAAGCAAGGCGCAAAAATTTTTAAAATTGCTAAAATATCAAAAAAAATGTCAAAAAATTCATAAACAAATGCCAAAATTTTTCAAAAAAAAATCAAATAATATTAAACATAATATTAATAAAAATATAAACTTGAATTTTAAAATAAATGCTTTAAAAAACCTATTATCTAAAATTAAAATATATAAACATAAGATGTAAAGCATATTCAAATGAGAATTTAAAAATAAAACCAAATATATAAAACATTTTCAAGCATGTAAAACCTCTAATCTCTTTTTTCGCTCAATTGCATTACTTCAAGTAGCTAATGTAATGTAAAACATATTACATTCCCGATTCTATGAGACGCCTTTGTGCCACGCCCCTCGAGGCAAGCACAAACAAGTCCATGTTAGGTGCATTACCCTTTAAACAGGACACTTAAGAGACTCGTGTTAACTTAGAATGTTATCAACCATTGGATAGACTTGGGGAGTTTATCCTGACAAGGCTAACGCTGGTGTGCTACCAAGGAGTTGGAGCAGCTTTTCTCAGCTGCTAAAATTTGACCCCAAGCACAACCAATGGGTGTTTATCAAAAGCATTGAAGTTGAACCAATTTCCAGTTATGCCCTGGACCTTGGAGAGAGATGGGCAAAACTAGAAAGTTACACATAACTTTGATAAAATAGATGGGCAAAAATATTTATATATATTTTATATATACTTATATATAATGTATTTATATATTTTATATATTTATATATTATATATTATATAAATTATAATTATATAATAATAAAGTATATAATATATTGATAAAATAAACAATTGTTTTCAATTTTATTATACTAATTTATTTAATTATTGTATATATAAGCAAATGTATACATCAAAATTCATATAAAATTAAAATTTTAATTTTTTTCAATTTTTTTGAATAAATAGCTTTGGCTTGACCCACGGCCCCGTTTGGCCCACTGGCCAGCCCAACCCATAGCACAACACGGCATGGGCCCACAAGGGCTTGGGCCGTGAGTCGTACATGGCTGACCCCCAAGTTATCCCAAGGGAGGGCGGCATAGCCCGAGACAGCTCGTGGGCCGGCACAGCCCAACCCACACTTTGCGTGGGCGGCCCACGGGGCACGTTGTGCCAACCCGGCACAGCCTATTTTACACCTCTAATCCATGCCCCGCTAGAATTGGAGGAGCCATCAGGGATGATGAAGGTAATATATGTGCTTTCTTCTTGGGCCCAGCTAGGCAAAATGATGTTGCATCAACAGAATTCTTAGCATTTGTCTGTGGCCTTGAGAAAGCAAAGGAATTGGGTCTAGAGAGGCTAATTATTGAAGGTGATTCCAATATAGTTGTTGATTGGTTAAAGAAAGGGGAAGGAGTTTCATGGCACTTAAGGAATGATCTTAGGAGGTTCAAAAGGCTCTCCAAGGATACATTGATTCAAACTAATTGGCAAATGGTTTAGCCAAACAAGGGGTACATAAAAACTATATGTTTCGGGCTCAGTTGTAACTTTTGGAGTTCAACAGTTGGTGTCTATTTGTAACCTTCACAACTACTTGTTGTGCCTCTTTAATCAATTTAATGGAATCTTTTTTTTTAGTATTGATCAAAAACACTTCCTGGAATCAAAATTTCCAAATATTTATCTTTATTTTCCCAATATTTAAAAAGAATTGAATATATTAGAATTTTTTTCAGTTTATTATCAAATTTCTCTAAATAATGACAAAACATTGGGAAATCTTTACCGGTGTTGCCCAAATTAATTGAAAATAATCATGAGATGCATGTATTGCCCAAATTACTACTCTTGACAAATTTAAGAAAAAGGTATTTAGAGTTGCTTGTTATAGACGTTTGAATCAACAAAACTAACCAGTTTTTCAAAATATATAGATCTTTTAAATTTGTAGACAAATAATTAATTTAGGAGTACATAACTATGTAATAATCATAAAACAATATACCAATCATATTAACACCATAACAATCAATTCATGTAATATTATGTCCACATAATTTAAGAATAAGATAGTTCTAAAGAATCTTAAAGGAAAAGATTTAGGATAAGAATTATATTTAGTTTTTAAAGATAATTACCTTAAAATACTAAATCTAATGCCCCCCTCAATGCTCATTTTAAGATTTTTAATCTTCTATTTCCTGTGCATAGTAAGTTCTTATCTTTTTTAAGTTTTGAGTGATTATATTTTTTTTACAAGGTGCAAAATAGCAATGCATCACCCATCGGTTTTTGAACCCATCAAAACGCCAAATATTGAGGTTTAAGGGAAAAGGCCATATTCAATCACTAATACCGTTCCTAGAGATGGATTCAAATCTTTTAAGTCTGATACAATCTCGAACCATGTTTATTGTCCCTTAGAATCACGTAATACACAAATTTTGTGTAACACGCATGCCAATACTTTGAACCTTGACATTTTCACAATACATTAAGTTTATTGAATAAATCCATGTTTTCTAATATTTCTAATGTTTTCATAATTTCCTAAGATTTTCCAGATTTCTAAGCAAAATTTAGAAATCTTCCTCAGTTGCACATGGTGAATTGCTTGACCAAAACTTTTCCTTTAGTGGTAAGTAAACAAAAACTTCAGACCACGGTTAAACCTAAAACATTTTCTTCAACCCACAAAAGAAATTAAAGATTTATAAATCAGAAATAGATATGGTTACCTTTTCAATGCCACCTGGATCTTTACAACAATATCCATCAAGAGAAAGAGGCTCATTACTGGAACCATTTTTCGGATCTTCAGTGAGAACAAGTGTGTGTTGATTAACTATCATTGCTCCATTCTCGTTTTTGTGCATAGATGTTTCCTTAGATGGGCACACAACTTTGCTACCCTTCAAAATCTTTATGTTGCTTTTTGTTCTCCTTCTTGGTGGCACCGATTTAACATGAACATTATCACGAACATCGGGACTGGCAACCACAACAGCATTTGATCCATCAGGACCTGCTACACCGACCTTTAATGAAATAGCGGAATTCCTCCCACTTTTCAATTTTTTCTGAGAATCACTCATATAAGCATGATTCCCAAGCCACTTAGTTATCCTGCATCTCAAGTCAGGGAGAAATGACGAGCGATCACCCTACAGGAAATTCAATCACACAATAAGAAACAAGGAAAGCAGCTGAGAATCTTTCTGTAACTACTACTTATGGATAACAATTGCAAACATAAAATTCTTCTATCACTTTTCTGAGTACCGCAAGCACTGCAGCCAATGAATCAGATGAAATGCCAATTTCTAGTGCTACATCACTCAGAAAAGCTTTCCCTCGATCAATTAACTGCACATTCAAATTGAGAGAAGATAGAAAGCAAAGCTAAGATAATTAGTCCCTACAAACTATAGCACAGGAAATAGCGAATGCTGAAGCAAATACACATCCATACCTTCTTCAGAATCTGTACAAAATCTAAGGAATCAGGTAGGTTAATCTCCCCATTGTTATTTCTCTCATGTGGCACAACGCCAATAGATTCTTGTGTATCACCACATTCTGAAATATGTTTGGCATCTTGTTCCAATGGTGTCATAACATTATCCAATTTATCTAAATTAGCATCCTTTCTATTAACATGAACCATGTTGTTGTCTCCATTCCTAGGTCCCAGATTTAACTTATGTGGTTTGTCTTCCAGCAATGTAACAGGCAATTCGTTGGCTGCAGAAGAATCACAACCAACATTCACAGAGAGTAGGCTACTTGAATGCTGGTTTGCACTAACTTCCTGAAACTCTGAGTGCTTTGAACAAAAGGCCCGCAGTTCAACCTGAAGCAATGTTAGCCAATCAGATCACATAGCTTATTATAAATATTTATAATATACAAGGAGAAAGCCCCAACCAAAAAACAATGTACTTAATTCTGTTTGTACAGTTTTATTTTTCGGTGATTTTAGGTGGTTTTTCTGTATTCTTAGGAATATGTGAGTGGGGTATTCTCCTGCATGAGTCAGTCCAAGTGATTATTTATCACATGACATTGTAGTTCTTTCCTAGTTTCCTTTCAGTTCTGTTTGTTTACAATGCAAATCTGAACCATAGTTTTCAAGGCATCAAGGCACCAAGGCAAGGCAAGGCAACAGGGGGGCACCTTGCCACCTAGTCGCCAAGGCAGGTGCCTAGGCAATGGATTTTTTTATGTAAAAAACATATATTCTAGGGTAGTTCCCTAGGTACCATAACCATATTTCCTTAATAATTATTCATAATTTTCATAAGAAAAGTATAAAGTTCATATTAAAGAATAAAAATCAACATATTCATGAGAAGAAAAAGAAGAAGGAAAATAAAATTCAAAAAATATAGGGGCTGAACCCTTACTTTTGTTATGAGGAAAGAAGAAAAGAAAAAGTGTTGACCAGACAAAATTTTAAGTTCTTCCTTACTTATTGGTTTAGGTTTTGAAGTCTCTGAGGGTTCAATACAGCATTTAGCAATATTTGTGTTGATTAAACCCTAACAAATAAGAAAATAATAAAAATAAATTAGTATATAAACACAAAATGATTATTTTAGTTTAATAATGTCTATTTTATAATTATAATCTCAAAAAAAATAAAGAACAAAAAGTATTTTATAACAATTTGCACCATCTTCCTCCTGCCTCAATTCTCACTCATACAAAGTAGGGAGCAGATCGCATAGCTACCTACCACTCTCAAACAAATAATCTCCTCTTCCCTCCATTCTGTGGAACATAAGGTGGGAACTGGGAACCACATAATTTTACTTCTCATAAACAAATAAGACAGTCAACTCTGAAGCAAAAGTAAACCAGAATTCACACAGCCTATTTGCACTCTCATCCATCTACAGTAATGCAAATGAAATTTGCACTGCAACCAGTCTTCATGAAATTTTTATTCACCACCAAAAAAAGAGGAAAAAGAAGCAAAATCAAGCTTACATTTTCAAAACCAGTCTTTCCCCAGATTTCCATCCTATGTTTTGCCTCCCTTGCACATATAGGATGAAAAGAAGTTCTGCAAGTTCCTGAAAAATTATTCAAACAAAAAACCATCATGAGTAGGAGCATCATCACCCTAGAACATCATTTCAAGTTATTCTGCATCACCAGCATATACACTAAAGTGGATTGTACAATATCAAATACAATGTTTCCATCAAATATACTTTCAGTAATACAAATATATTTTACCTTTCCTCAAAATAACACAATTGTTACAATTAAAAATATATCGTATAAATTTGAATTTTGAGGGCAGAAGATGTGTGAATCAGGTGTTGATTATTTTTGATAAACGTGAAACAGGTGTTGATTGGTCATATAATTTGAGCATATCTCCATCCTCAACGAATTTATTGGTCTTCCGTCTTCATTTTCCAACTTTTGTAATGGATGGGTTCTACTGTATTTGGCTATTAAAGGGCTGGGTGGTTGTTCTTTATTTAGTTAGCAATTCAAATAGCGTGTATCTGGGTTTGGCCTTTGTTTGGCTTAATGAAGTCTCTTTAATTCATACGAAAAAAAATAAAACATTCATGAGGAAACAAATGTGAGCAACTGAGCATATGAAACCTGCAAAAGTGAGCATATGATACTGAGAAAACACCATAAATTGATGCCAAGGAGCAGTTTGAATGAAAGACTCATTAAAATAACAGACATAGCAAGCATTGAAGCTGGAATTAGCGGTAAAAGTTGGCAAAGTGGAGAGACTCAATAAACACATGTTTTCCAGCAAAGATAGCACCAAATTATCATGTCCAATGCCACCTTTTTGGAGCAGATGCTGATGACCTGTATGATCAGTTGGAGACCCTTTAACATGAGCATCACTTATAACCCATTTCATGACAAAATGCAAGACTCTATCTACCATTGCAGAAAATTTTAACATGAAAGAATAAGTCTCCAAATACTGTCTGGTTATGTGATCTATGGATTGCAAGCATGCTACTGTGAACAAGCAGGGCTACGTTTTACATACAGACATTAATACTTCCTTGTTAGAGTACTGTTGGTGGTCTATTATCTAGCCAAAGCATCAGCCATGCTGCTAGCAAATCTAAGATTCCAATGGAAAGTGGCATTCAGCTCAGCCAACAACAATCTGCCTTCCTTTAACATGTATGTATATTTCCAAATTCCAGCAGCATTGTTTCTAAGCCATTCCACCACTAAGTCCCCCTCCCCACCATTATTTCCAAGTTCCAAACTTAGCATTCCAAGTTTCGATAATTCAACTCCAATTGGACCATTTGGGAAGGAATGGTAGAATTTTCAATGACAAAAGCAGGAGTAAATTATTGACTTAATTAAAATAAAGGTTGCGCACTGTGTGAAAACTCTGGAAGTTTTTTTATCAGCAACACAATAAATGATTCATTAGATTAAAAAAGCTTATACAACAAAGAAGCTGTAATTTTGGAGGCTTTCCAAAATCTCTCTGAATGAAATATCATGAGAAATTGGAAAGAAGTGGCACTCCAACTTCCTAAAGCTTAATTTTTATGGAAGGTTCATTGACAACATGGGATTGACTGGGGTAGGGGGAGTCTTCAGGAACTCTGAAGGAAAAGTGGTTGCTTTGTATTCAGGACAACTGGAGCATGGTGATGCACTAACAGCAGAAATGGTTAGTTTATTGCAGGGATTAAAACTTGCTGAACAATTTCATTTCCACAATTTATAAGTGGAAGGTGACTCTCAGGTAGTCATTTCTTGGACAAGATGCAATACCCAATCTCCTAGGATTTCAGGGAAAAACTTGGGGAGACTGAGAACTTAATAAGAGAACTAAATGTTTACTTTAAAGGGGTTAGAAGAACAACAAATGGAATGGCAGATACTGTAGCCAAACAAGGGGCTTTGAGACAACATTTGTTTTGGGCAAATTTGTGAAGTCTTGTACTGTTGGGGTGGATCCTACACCCATCTTCTTGTAAACTTCAAGTTGCATTAATAAAATTACATTCTACTGGTCAAATAATAGTTCAGCTCTAATTGAATATTCCACTAGTGCGTAAAATACCTGGGTTTAGCTCCAATTGAATATTTATTAAAAAAAATACCTGGGTTGCATACTGCACCCATCAAAGTTTAGCTTTAGTTTGATATTGGCAATTTTTAGAAGTGCATAGCGCAAAAAAAAACACAGGTAGTTCTTTGCGCCTGAGGCACAAGGTGCAAGCTGTGCAAGGCAAGGTGCATGCCTTTCTGAAGTGAGGCACAGAATTTTTTAAATTGGAAAACAAATACATAAAATGCACTCAAATTAATATACATAAACATAACACATACAGCATATGCAAAGTGAAAATGTAAAAATAAAATTAAACATAACATATAAAACATATTCAAGCACGTGAAAACTTTGAATCTCGTTATTCCTTTCCCAGTCACATTAATTCTTATGAGCCACTTTGTACTGCGCCTCCTTGAGGCAAGTGCAAATAAATCCATGTTAAGGTCTTAAAATCTTAATGTGTACATAAAAAAATGGTTGTCTTGCATTAGGAAGAATGAATGAACAATATTGGTAAAAAAGGAGTTTCAGGACATTTTTTACAAGATAAGGAATTAGGACTAGTTTATAAAATCAATTCTTTAAGTACATACTAAAAATTTAAGACCTTAGCATGGACTTATTTGTGCTTGCCTCAAGGGGCTTGGTTAGGGGGGGTCCATGGAGGGGGTGCACCATGTTTAAAATAGTACAAAGCGCAAAATTTAATACAGACACTAAGCTGAGGTGCAGGCGCACCAGGCACATGCCTTTTTAATGGGGCTGTGCCTGGGCCTAGGCGAGGTGCAGGCCTTCTTGCCTATGCACCTAAGCACACCTTTTCAATAACTAGATACTGGAGGAGACCATGTTACAGCTGTAGCACTTCCTTTTATAAGTAACAGAAATTTATTAATTGAACATGACAATGAAGTATTTCACGAGATTGTGTTGTACATATCATGAGAGTGAAGCCCCTACTATCTCTTCACCACAAAGGAATTTTCTTTATTTATGAGCCCAAAAAATCTGTTGCCTGCTACTCCCTTGTTTAGCCAGAGCATCAGCCAAACTATTGCCTGATCTTTGTACCACTGAATTGTAAGCTGCATGTTCCTTGACCACCATTTAAATTGCCTTATCCCATTCTTATAGGTCCATAGATAGAACAATGTTGCCCCTCATCAACCAGCTGTAGCACTTCCAAGTGATGGAAGATTATGCCAGTCATTGACAGCCCCTAATGACATTTTTTTATAAGGTATAAGCAACAAATATTTCATTAAAAGCACCCAACTGCTAACAAAAGTAAGCAGCTGGCCATGAAGTACAACTACCAAACTGGAGTCTCAATACAGTAAAAATTAAATACAAATAAAAAACAATAAGCAGCCTGTTACAGATTACACCCCGCACCCAGGACAACCCCAAACTAGCTGCTACTCAACACCCCTGC
The DNA here is from genome assembly GCF_055504915.1 of Nelumbo nucifera. Lineage (NCBI taxonomy): Eukaryota > Viridiplantae > Streptophyta > Magnoliopsida > Proteales > Nelumbonaceae > Nelumbo > Nelumbo nucifera. The sequence goes on along the minus strand of NC_142653.1, from coordinate 50,573,014 downwards.
TCCTGCCAAAGAATCCGTCAACACGTTTGCACTTCTAGGGAAGGAAATGTTCAAAGAGGCACCTAGATAGTGCGCCTATCTCATCAGGGTCCTAAACTAGGGATTATTTCATGAGCTTTCATACAATATATTATAGTTTGGCAGTCTCCCTTCACTTCCACATCTTTCATTTCATCAATTTCACACCTTGAACTAAAGCCAACATTTCAGCCTGCAAAGGATTACCATGTCTAATTGGACCTGAAAAGTTGAGGATAATGTTGCCACAATGGTCACTAACCTCCCCCACACCTAAAATCCAGGGCTTACCAAACAGCACCCATCAAAGTTAAATATGAGTTTCTCCACAGCTGGGGCAATTCAATCCGCTACTCTTAGTTGCCTCCTGAACTGGAAATCTGCCACAGCTCGCCAGCCCCTTAAAATATCATTTAGGATAATTCCTTTGAACTTATCACATATTAAAACCCAGTGAGCAACTCTTATCATGGTGAGTTCTTACTTCCTCTGTTTGATTATACTGCTCTCCAAAAATACAGGCATTCCTTTGACTCCACAGCCCCCATAACACTGTTTGTCTTGTACATTGCCAGAATATCTTTTCCCCATGGGTGGAACAGCTCATCAGAGATGATCTAAAAAGGTGTGGAAATTCAGACAGTGCCTCCAAATCTCTTCCAAACAAATAAAACAGGTATTGCCACACCTTAGAAGAGAACAAACAATATAAGAGAATGTAGTTAATGCTTCAAAACTCTTTAAACAAAGAAGAAACACATGAATTGAGAGACCAGTTTTTCTATTTTCTTTGAAGTATACCATAGGTGTTTATAACTTGGTTAACAGCCTCCAAGCTTCTAGGTTAAAGTCAAATTTTGGTTTCGGCCTCAAGAAAGAAGCATATGATAACAGAATACTGACATGGAAAAAAAAAACATATGAGAACAGAAAAGATAAGCAGAAGAAATGGTATAAGTGTTCAAAACATGGAAATTTAGGTCCCATTGCATATGTGTCAGCATTAGTAAGAGAACCCAAATTAGGGAGTGACACTGATAACTACAGAATGCTCCCCCAAAGACCATGTCAGTGGTTTAATGGAGTCTTCTCACAGGCTATCTGAATTTCAAGGTGCAAAGATTCATATCCAAATTCAAGAGAACCCACAGTTATGTTACACCAAAATAACAGTAGTTGTGCTTTAGAAGTCTAGATCCCAACCAATTGCTTCTTATGCTTTTGGGAAATAGTAGACAATAAATTCCTTTCATTTTTTTCTAATAGTTAAATTCCTTTCATTTTGAAGCAAGTATTAAATTGCAACCATCAACAAACCAATTCACAATGTTTTATAACTTTGCCTTGGCAGCATACCCTTTATTTTTTGCAACTCTCCGCCTTGAAAGTCTAGATGATTTTGTTTACCATGGTTGAGACTTAAAAAGAATGACCTAGAGAGTGATTAGGTTGGCAATAGGCTTATAATTCCATCTAGGGATCTTGCCTCATGAGAGATCTGGGATTAAGAGGTAATATACCAAACTAGTGTTGCCTTAAAGATAATATGGTCCCACCATTATCAACTGTTCAAAAGAAATGAGGAAAGGATAGAATCAAACATCTTGTCATAGCTTAGTTTAACCATCTATGTAGTTTGGACCAGATAATATTCAATACATGAAGTTCAGTGTCACAATACAGGTGCACATTTAATGACTACAATGTACAAATTGTTGTTTTGAAGCACCAGTTAAAGAAAAAAAAATTGCAAACATGGTAGAAAAGAAGGGAGCAACTCAAAGCAATAATACATACCATGGCTACAGCGAATGCAAACGCCATACTTCACCTTGCATAAATTGCAAACTAATTTTCTCCGTGTATCCTTTATACTTTCCACATTCATAATTGGCTCCATAATTTTTGTGTCTTTTACATATACCTCAGGCATCCATTGACAACAAAACAAGTGTGCAAACTTCACAGCACCACCACTTTTGCTTTCAACACCGTCCTTGCCCAATGGTTTTAAAGCACCACCCTGTTTTGGGCAAAGCACACAGGGCCTAGAAAATAATCCGTTGCCATTACCAACAGTTCCTTTTCCTAGCAACCCAGTTTTCACATCAGCCTGCTGCTTACACCAAGAACACAACCATGACACGTCCGGAACATTTTGCACGCCATAGCATTTCTGATGAACTGAAGCATTACAAGAACCACAGACCAGCAACTGATTTGACTGTTCCCCAGTTTCGCCCAGGCAACATACGTGGCAGACGAATGAACCCTGTCCTTCCGATGGTCGTGCAACGACCAGTCTCTCTAAGCCTGCATCTCCGCCTAGGAGCTTCCTCTTCTTGGAGGGCCGCTCCGAGGTAAGTAAAATCTTATTCCTGGATCCCAAAAGCCACTCTAAACTAGGCCACAATGGAAAAGAGGACGGCATCACTGAAGAGGTCATTTCTTCTTGTGGCAAAATATCAGCTCCCCCACTGTCAATTTCCATGTATTGCTCTTCCTCCTTTATCTCCTTATCACCCACCTCCTCAGAAACAGGTTCCTCCATCTCCGTATCTTCTGGAACAACCGCCTCTTCAGCAACTGTCCTCGCGTTCTCCAGCTCATTAGCACCAATTGCCGGCTTCACCTCAACTTCAACTGCATTGGCATCAGTTCCAGCGGTGGAAGAAGAATCTACATTTCCTTCCACAGCTTCCCGCACTTTAGGAATAGAAAAACGCGACAAGTCAGCTGCTGAGTAACCAAGAGGAGTCCCCAAAGCAAACAAATTGTCGATATCATTCAACATAACAGGCCTGAAGTAGTCCTCCATCTCTACCCAAATGTTCGAAACCTGTGGCTGTGACACTGCCCCGTGCCCCGAAGCCTTCTTAGCTACGGCCTCCGAATGAGATTTCTTATGCTTCTTCCTACCATCAGAATACTTCGACAGGAAATCAGCCAACCCAACGGGAAGCGTAGAAACCCTAGACGGTGGAACATCGTCAGACTCATAGGGGCAACGCTCGGAGAGCGCCTTCCGAGCCTGCGCGTAGAAATCAATCTCGGCCGGTTGCTGCTGTTGTCGTTTGGCGGGAAATTTGTTGTTGGAAACCCTAGAAACGGGGCAAGGCTTCTGTTCAGTCCCACAACCTCCCTCCGCACCCCTACCCATCATCTTCCGCCGAGAGCATCGGCTTCCAGTCATGGCCGCGACGAGCCAAAACAGTCCATTCCCCCAAACCCTAACCCTAGTAACCTAACCCTAACCCTAGCCCTGGTTACGGCCCTCTCATGCAAAGAAAGACGGAGAGACAGAGCGAGATAGCGAGGGAAAGCGAAGTCGGTGGCGGGAAAATTCGCGAACTAGGGTTAGGGTTTTCTGTTAAATTCTTTTTTTGGTTCCGTTCGGATCCGTCGAAGCGTCAAATTGTTTTTGTTTGTTATCCTCGCCCGTCTGTGTTCGGTTTGGAGAGAGAAGGTCTCGCGTTTTTTGCAGGCAGAAAGGGAGGTTCGTTTTCACGAGATAATTAAAAAATTATTTTCATTACAATTTTTTAATAGCAATATCGTGTACAGATGGACATTGACCTTTTTAACTGTTACACGTGTCTTTTCTACAAATCAATACCTATGACGTGGCGAAACAGCACCCAAACATAACCCGGACACTTCATGGATAAACACGATTAGCCACGTCATTATAACCCACGAGGCCAGAAGGAATTGATCATTGTAGGAAACGCTCCCTTCTCTGTCTCTCTCATCTCATGGTTGAAGCCTGCAGAGTGCAGAGTGAAAACATATTAGGACTTAAGAGAGGAACAAGAGAGAGAAAAAAAAAAAGCGGGAGAAGCGAATAAGGTTTGTGCACGTACGAGACATCTAGAAACAAAAGAGGTGGAAACCAGAAACGGGTTGCGAGTTTGATTCGGGAATATGGGCGAAAGTGCATTTATAAGGAGATGAGGGCGGATGACGGATCGGACTTTAGAGATCTTTTTAAGCAAGTGAAGCGATGTCGTACATGTTTACTAGTTTAGAAGGACAGTGGGTGGACTGTTAACGGCTCAGATTTATTGACCCAGCAGCAGAGCAGCTATGTCTCGGATGATTTGAGGAAGTTGTCTTTTGTGACTACAGTCGCAGCACCACCTTGGCTCTCCAATAAAAAAATGACACGTAAGTCATCATAACCAAATGAATAAATGCTTGAGGGTAAATTCCTAAAACCTATTTATCAAACCCAAAAGCAAATCTCCAAAAACCATTAGAGCAGGTAAGGCTGCGTTTGGTTGCAGTGCAATTTTATTTACACTAGTATGAATGTATGAAGAGTGCAAATGAAAAAAAAATACAGATTCTTATTTAATTTTGTTTTGGGTTTTAATTTATTCTGCTCTGTATCATAATTTTCTTCATTTGTACTGCATTCAAACAAAATAAGCTCGAATTTGAAACAAAAATAGATCAGAATTTACACTCAAATCATTTGCACTGCCATGGTTTTGCATTGCAACCAAACACAGCCTAAGGGTGAGCAAATGGGTGGATTATTCTCCACACCTAACTAACCAATCATAAATTCATGTTGAAGCAACTTTACCCAATTTGTTACTCAGTAAGGTCTCTTTATAAATTATTGGAATCTACCCCAACTTAAGCCGGTTCTAGGGTTTGAGGGTGTACCCTACTTAAACCATTCTCAAGAAATAGCCTTGGTGGAACTAAACTTGAATAACCTTAGCCTGATCATTCTTAGGCCCTGTTCATTTTTCGGTAAGTTACTTACCCGAGTAAATGCAGTTACTTGGGTAAGTATTTCCCATGTTCTTTTGTTTCTCATGTAAATAAAGCAATTACCATTTTAGTCATAAAAAATTATTATTAAAAATGGCATTATCGTCCAATTCAAGTATTGGCAACTTTCTCTTTCCCTGGTCCCCACATAAATCTGAAAAAAAAAAACATGGGATTCTTGGTCAAAGGAAACCAAAATCCCATTGACCAAATTTCCCCCTTTCAAAATCCGAAAAAATAAATAAATAAAGAACACCCCCTCAGATTGGCCTAGATGGGAATCAAACTTGCTTTGAAATAAACCTCTAAATACTTTGAAGATGTAAAGGTTTAAACTCAAGCACTCATATTCACAAACACCATGGTCTCACTTGATCATTTAGCCTAAGTAAACTAATAAACTTCATTCATTTTAATATTTGGATGTGTATAATAAGTAATGTAAAAGTCAATATTTACAATTTCTTTAAAAAAAGGCAACGTTTGCACATTTTAAATTATAATGATAAGTTTTAAAACCTATTATTATTAGTAGTAGTAGTAAAGTCAATATTTACTACTACTACTACTACTACAATTGTTATTATTGTTATTGTTATTATTGTTGTTGTTGTTGTTGTTATTTATCAATGATAAAATTTGTGCTTATGTAATTATGTCATGTGTAAAATTATTAGGTTCCGTTTGGTTTGTAATTGGAATTATAACCAAAATCGGAATCAGAATGGGAATTGGAATCAAAAGACCATTCCCTCAAATGGGGAATGCCCTTAATGGGAATGGGATTCCAATACCATCCAACCAAACAATTAGAATCAGAATAGTCCATTCTGATTTCGATTTTGAACCCCTATTCCCGTGAACCAAACGGGCCCTTAATGTTCAAAAAAAAAACATAACATATATAGCTATTTAATTAGATTCTTAATGTTATCTTTGTTCTAAGTTCCTTTTTTTTGGGGGGGGGGAGGGGGGGGGAGGAAGGGAAAAAAGGAAAATATTCCATCGGTAGACCCTATAACCTCCAAGGCCAAAACCAAAAACCAATATTGAAATTGAGGTTCACAAGATAGGTGATGGTTCCAAAAACCTGGAACCAACCAGATCAATCTATGCTCACCCTAAGGGAAGATCACTTTACTATTCAAAACTTGGAAAAGTTGTAGATACCCCAAATTTTGTTAGCCTTCAAGAAGATATATGAAAAATGCTCATGTGTGCATTACATGATATATTAAACGTTTTTGAATGCCTAAATTACCCTTCTTCAATATGTAATGATCATAGTACTTCACTTTTCTTTTTTGATGGTAAGAAGCTTTTAATTGAAAGAAATCATTGTATTGATCATTTTACTTTAACATTGATGCCACTTATGTAGACAACATTTAAGGGGTATTTGCAACTTTTTGAAGTAACACATCCTATATATTCCTTCATGATAAGGGAGGAGGGTGTTGGAGCTTATCCTTTTTCAATGTTATTCACTTTTCATGCATCAAACAAAATTCATAAAATCCCAACAAACAACATTCAAGAAAACATTTCATGTAAACACTTTTTAAACCATAAATTTATTTCTCTCAAGATTTATAGATCTTAGAAACAACCCTCTTAAGGTTAAAATTGGACTTCCAACATATAAGTAATTATAGGGGTAATTTAGATATCTCACCATAAAATCCTGATTGGGCAATTCATGTTTAACTATGATGTATTAATTTAAAAAAGAAATGCATAAATGCTCCATACAAGGATTATATTCATCAACCCTGAGGCAACTATTAGCTCCCAAAAATGTCTATAAACAAGAAAGGAACAACAAAACTCCCGACAAAAAGACTATATGAGTAGTGAGTTAATTCCTAATAAAATCCAAAAATATATTTATATTAGCCTTGACAATGTTTTTGTTTAAGGTAGAAACCTCCACATTTCATTCTAACCATATAACCTACATGATAGCCAAAGGAAATCACAAACCATATTATTGTACCCTTGTTGGGGAAAATTCCACTTTAGTACCTTGAACTTTGGGGGTAGTGTCAAGTTAATACCCAAACTTGTACTCCTTGTCATTAACCAACTATCAGTTATCTGACCACATGATGACGTGGAACTTAAAATTTTTGAAAATGTCAAAACTACCCTTCAAAAGAAGACATTGTGCATTGTCTTCTACCTTGAGATTGAACGGGTTTGAGGTGTAAAATCATTGAAGTTTTCTGGTTTTTTAATTAATATATAATAATCTCAAACTGTTATTCATTATGTTCTCTCATTCGCCAACAAGGATGGCGGATGTCGAAATTACGGATGAGATAGATATATTGGATTGATGCCTTCTACCTTGGAGTCCATCAATCCATATAAGATCCATCTCTGTTATTCATTCTATTATCAGAAGTCTTGTTTGAAATAATTGAATTACATAGTAGCTCGAGAATTCCATTAAGAAAAGTCATGTTTTTGTGATGTGCAATGAACTAATTGACATGCAAGAAGGAAACTTGAATATACCGCTGAAGGGGATTCAATTCCCGGGTTATGTGCAAGCAATTTACTTGTTTACTAGCAATGAAGTATTGGAACCCATTAAAAGGAGAATAAAAGACAAACTTTCAAAAGGCAATAAATTGTAAAATTTAGATAAGACCATATCCAAAAAGCTTCAATGAAAATTCAAGTGCCCTTGAACACAAATGGAAACAATTGTAGATCAAACAAAGAGAGGTAGGACAAAGGGAAAAGCAACAAACAAAGAAGGGAGTGGTTTAGTATTTTAGTAACCATGAGCTCTGAGTAGAGAGTTACAAAGATGGGAATATTAGTAACCTGGGAATTCGCGGAATAGATTATAAATCTTGTGAGGTTTTACATCTCCAGGAAGCCCTACAATGAAAAGGGCTCTAACCTCTTCTTGTCATGTTGGAAAATTGCCAATGCTTATGGTTCGAGACTCCGATGTCTAGTCCATGTCTGCAATAACTAAGGTACCAAAATTCCGTTCTCTTTAAATTTTCAATGTCATAGTTTGTAGGATGTTGGTACAAATGAGGCAACTCCCTAGGGTTTCATACAATTGAAATTGGACGTTGAGCCTAATCTCGAATAGTTGGATTGATCCTGGAGGCTGGAGCAATGTCAGAGCTGGTTGATTATTGGCTTGCCACTTCTTTTGTGGTAGTTGAGCCCAATCACAGTCTCTGCCTCCACTCTAAATCCTCCCCCTCCCAAAAAAAAAAAGCAAAAAACCCTAAGTTTCAATTAATAAAAAACTCTAAGTTTCAATAACCCAAAGAACTCTCTATCGATAATCTCCTTTGTTCTGTCATGGTAAGTCTTGTCTAATCGCTTACATCATTCAATCTGGTTCTTTCTCCGAAATCAACCTCTCAATTTTCACCTATCTCAGTCGTTGCTCATTGTTATATTCAATTAGTCTCTCAAGTAATTCTTGCAAACTATGATCGAATGAGCCTTAATTGAATAAAATCAATTTCCTTATTTGTTTTTTCAAAGATTAATGCAGTACAAAGGACCAAAAAAACCTTTGTAAATCTTAAAAAAAATCCACGCACTTAAGGGAATAAGGGTTTAAGGGGTCAGATTCTAGGGTTTTAGATTGTTGAACCTCCATGGACGACCTTGAAAAGGCTATATTGATAAACTTTGATGAGTACATACAATAGACTCAATTCTAAAATCCCACATTTCGGCTTACTATAGCCAAGTGAGAGGGGTCCCATCGATCTATCGTTTCTATGCTACGGTTGATGTTCTCAACAACAAAGCCTAGGTTCTCTTTATCTCAAAAAAGAGATCAAATACCAATCATAAGAAAATTAAATGATAGGTGAAGGGAGTTTTGTCCTTTATATGATGCTTAACATCTGTTAATGATTTTGGACCAACTTGACACTTTTTGAAAGTTTGGGTACTGCAATGACACGTTTGAAAGTTCGAGTACTAACTTGGGAGAACATCCACACAAATGAATGCCTCTTTGATAATGAGAATAGACCTTATCGAAAAAAGTCACAAAACAAAAGTATGTGGTTTGAAGATTGAAATTGCTTATAGAGAGGGCAAAAGCAATTGCTAATATCCATTATTATCTTTGAAAGGTTATCCTTTATCAATCACTTATCTAATACTTCAACCTATACCACATAAAAAAAACCCTTGTAAGGTGTTAATTACCTCCTAAACAACCTTATGAGGAAAATAAACTCTTTCACCATTAGTTATACAATGACTTCATTGAGAACACACCTAAATGTCACTACTTCCAAGTCCCGATGTCTTGCTCCATTGGGTTGCACCTTTGATGATGCAGCATGGTTCAACTTTAATCATTAAAGTTGGGTATGATTGGTGTGTCCGGAAGCGTGTCGTTAATTAATTCGGAACACTAGTTTCAATATTTATAAATTTTTCCGATTTTTAAAATAACTATAAATGCAGTTAGTGGTTAGAAAGGGGTCGTATCCACAGGGAAGCGAGGGAAAAATTGTTACGTATTTCAATATGGACAAAATAACATGACTGGAGATTGCAGAAACACAAAATTTAATTAATTAAACTAGAATCCATTAAAATAAAATTCTAACAATATTAAAAATGAAACATGCAAAAAGATAAATAAATGACAAAAATAAATAAATAAATAAATAAAAACTAAATAGAAAGTCAGCAACTCGGTCCGAGGTAGAAGTCTCTGGATCTATCCTTTGACCCACAAACTTCTCGAGGTAGGCCTTCTGTCTTACCTGGTCGAATTTCAGATCTGCAAAAAGGAAGACAAACATTGAACTAGATAAAAGTAAATTGCAGAAATAAAAATAAGGAGTGGAAATTAAAGAATGGAAAGCAAATCTCAAACTAATGGAAAATTGGTTGGGATCCGAATCTAGAGGTGGCAGTAGTGGTTAGGCGAACTGCAAGCAGGAACCCTTCATCTTGCCTGGGTGTTCTCCTCTTCCTCTACCCTTGAACTTCTTAAGAATAGCCTTCTGTTTTACTTGGGAGAAGAATCCAACCCCTTCTCAGGACCCCTTGGGTCCTTTTTATAGAGAGGGGTGGATAATACTAAGATTAGAGAGAATGAGGGGGGCGATAGTTGGGCAAAAATATGGGCGCCATAGGGTTTAGAATGGAGGGTTATGATTGTTCTAAGGTGATCCTAAGGTTGATAAGAGAAGGAGAGGGCGCCCAATATTTTGTAGGGCTTTGATTTGGGCACCTAGAATTGGATGGTGGAGATTTAGGCGCCTAGGGCTGAAAGGTAGAGATTAAAAGGAGTGAGTGGCGCCCTAGGGTGAATGGCTGAGATATAGAGTGAAATAGAGCGTTGAGATTTAGTGGCTAAAGGCTAAATGGTGAGGAATAGAAGTTAGGTGGCATCATAGGGTTAGAATGCACTCCAAAGAGGGTGCCCTAAAATGGAAGGTAGAGATTATATGTTAGGAAGGGATGAAAGGTGAGGATTTAGCAGTTAGGGGTGGCTAAGGTTTGTTAGAGATGAAAATAATGAGTGGAGAGGCGCCCTAGGGTTTGGTAGGGAGAGGAGAGTATGTTAATATAGTAGGAGGGGCGTCATTTTGGGTTTAGCAGATAGGAAGTGCCCTACAAAGTTATCTATGATCTATTCTTGTTTCTATCACTGATGTTCAAACCTTAATCTCAATTCCTTTGATCTTCAAAGCTACTTTATATAGCATAGTTCCGGGGATTTTGTGATTGTGTTACTATTAAATTTTCTTTTATCAATTTATGTTTCTATTTAATCCTACATGCCTTATTTGTCTACTTTCTCGAGATCAATGTTGTCTTGATGGTTCTTGACTGACATGCACAAGATGATTTCTCTTCTATGTTAAAATTTGCTTTGTTTTCTTCGTTGGAATTGGTGTGTAAAAGTGCTCCACTATGCTCTGCTTTAGGTAAAAAAAATAAAACAAAATTGGTTGTGAGTCTTTGAGTGAAAGAATGATGATTCAACCAAGTTCAAAAGGATTAAACACTTCATTCCTTTCCTATTGTCTAGAGATGAAGCACGCACATGTATTCTACTAGGCCTTGTACGTATTAGATCACAATTTGTATGTTGTCTCATTAAATAAAGAATTGAATGGTGATTATAAATAAAATTTGTAACTTTTCAACCTTCCTCGATGAGTTTAGCGAAAGTTTTGAAATATCTTTCAACATTAATTCAATACAGTGAATTGCATATGGAGTCCAATTAAGTGCTTTCTCTTAATAACTTTTCTGCTTTTCTTGTATGCACTTCCATTGTTCATGATTATTTGAATGACTTTTTCTACTCCAACTTATTAACAACTTTATCAATCAATTTATACAAATAATTTATGTCATGTGTCTTTCTTAAGGCATCAACTAACTTATGAAAAATTGTTTGTCCATCACAATAAACCATGAAATTAATGATGGACAATCTTTTAGGCCCTATCCAATCATCACACATGATGGTAAGTTAATATGTATTACCTTTTTGAAAATAAGAGTAGAAATACTATTTAAGTTCTTCAACTTTTTCATCAAGAAAAGTACCCATAATATCATATGGTGTAGGGCCTTTATCTCCTTTCCATGTTGATGCTATCTCATCAATAATTATTTGATAATATGGGGATGTGGTAACATGTGTTAGTATGTGATTGTAAAATAGGAATTTTGCAATTGACTTATTGGCATTAAATTTATAACCTTTTCCTGAAGAAGCCCCTTTATAGTATTCCTTTAGGCTGCATTTGGAAGGAGTGTAAATTCTAGTTCAGTGCATTATTGCACTCCGGTCCAGAATTGCATGTGTTTGGAAGTAGTGTAAAAAAACCTATATTATCGATGGAAATTTGCAAACACTCGATGATTTACATCGATTTAGCGGTGGAAAACTACATCAGTTTTTTCGAAGTAAAAAATCATGCCCTATTTCATCGAGGGAAATAGAAAAGGAGTTTACGCTCTTCCATCGGCACGACACTCTAAGATTTGAGCAACGACTATTCTCAGATTTGAGATCTGTGGAGTTCAAAACATCCACCAATAGCCTTGAGGAGTTCGAGCGTCAGCGTTTAAGTCTGCGTTGAGATCTGAACAACGAACCTCTTCTTTGTTAAAAGTCTACGTTAAAGTTGGTGAGAGAACAATGAACCTTTTCATTTCTCCATCCGATTTACTAAATAGATATTGATCAAGTGTTATTTTGTTCTTTTATTTAGTTTTTCTCTTGTTCAAAGCTCTTCACCATCATCATTTTTAGATCCCGTTCAACATGTCTCTGAAAGTGAAAGTAAGATTTCTCCAGTACCTGATTTTCATTTTCTCAATAAGATCTGTAGTTTTTATGGATTTGGGAAATTTTCCCATATCTTGTAGTAACATTTATAGATGTATATGTTTTTTTATCTATTCAACATTTCCCCTACATTTTGTAGTTATTATTAGATCTATAAAATATTTCATTTGTATCCCCTGCATTCGAGTTCGCGGCATCCAACAATGAAGCAGAATACGAGGCGTTGATAGCTGGACTAGCCTTGGCCAGAGAAGTAAAAGCCAAGCATATCGTTATCTGCAATGACTCCCAGCTCGTGGTCAACCAGGTCACTGGCGAATACGAAGCTCGCGAGCCAACCACGGTCGCCTACTTAGCCAAAGTCAGAGAGACCTTGCTCAACTTCCAGTCACACTTCATCAGGCAAATCCCGAGGTCGGAGAACGCTGAGGCTGACGCCCTGTCCAGGTTAGCTAGCACCAACGATATCACCATGAGAACCGTGTACATAGAGGACCTGCCTCGTCCTAGCATTCTTGGGGGGGCAGAGGAGGTCGCTCCTGTCGTTCAAGCAGAGCTGAGCTGGATTGGCCCGCTCACAAGCTTCTTGTTACATGGGACCCTCCTTGCAGATCGCAATGCGACCAGAAGGGTAGAGCGCTAGGCATCCAAATACATCATAATAGACGAACGACTGTACCGAAGATCCTACATGCTCCTCTACCTCGATGCCTGCGACCTACCAAAGCCGAGCTCATACTCCGCGACACTCATGAGGGTTTGTGCGGCGAACACATGGGGGGCAGGGCCCTCGCCCAAAAAGCACTAAGATAGGGGTATTATTGGCCAACAATGAAGGCAGATGCCGTCGAGCTCGTCAGAAAATGTGACAAATGCCAGAAGCATGCCAATATCCACCACCAACCTGCTGTCGACCTCAAGTATCTCACCAGCCCGTGGCCTTTCACACAATGGGGCATTGACATACTTGGACCGTTCTTGCCAGCGGCAGGCCAGAGGAAGTTCTTAGTAGTAGTAGTGGATTACTTCACCAAGTGGGTAGAAGCTGAACCTCTTGTAACAATCACAACCCGGAATGTCCAAAACTTCTTTTGGAAGAACATTGTGTGCCGCTTCGGGTTACCTTGGGTGCTGATTTCTGACAACAGCAAACAGCTCGAGGACATCAAATTCCAGAACTGGTGCCAAGACATGGGAATCCGATAGAATTTCACTTCAATCGCACACCCTCAAGCAAACGGTCAAGCAGAAGTCACAAACAGAGCCATCCTCCGCGGACTGAAGGCACGTTTGGACCGAGCTAAAGGATTGTGGGCGGATGAGCTACCCAGTGTTATATGGGCTTACTGAACCACGGAGAAAACCGCCACAGGAGAGACTCCCTTCAACCTCACCTACGGCACCGAAGCAATTATCCCGGCAGAAATCGAAGTACCTACGCTGCGACTGGAAGCATACAATGATGAGACGAATGAAAACGAGCTACATACCAACCTCGATCTCCTCGACGAAGTAAGGGACCTCGCGTACATCAGGACTGTAGCTTTTGAGTAGAGAGTAGCTCGGTAGTATAATGCCAGGGTCAAGAAGCGAAACCTCCGCGTCGGCGACCTGGTCCTGCATAAAGTTATGGTACCTGAGCCCGGTGCTGGCAAGCTCGGGTCCAACTGGGAAGGACCTTACCGAGTGAAACGAGTGCTCGGGGAAGGAACATACGAGCTCGAAACCCTCGAAGGAAGACAAGTACCTCGGGCCTGGAATATTGTCAACTTAAGACAGTATTGCCTGTAACAACTGAGCAAGCTACGAGCCACTCCCAGAGCCTAAGGGCCAAGATGCCATGCTAACATGGTCTCGACACTAAAAGACCCTGCCGCCTATTCGGCACAGGTGAACTCTAGGAGAACAGGCTATAAGCCGCTCCTCCAGCCTAAGGGCTAAAATGCCAAGCTAATGAAAGACCCTGTCACCACATAAGACCTTGCCGCTTCATCGGCATAGGCTAAGTATTTGTAATGCCTAAGGCGCAGGCAGCTCGGGTACGAACCTTGTGGTGCGTAGCCCGCCCTGGCATGCAACAAGTTGAACCTGCTAAGGACAACCAATGTCAACTCAAACCGGGCGCAGACTGGTCGGACACATACCCTACTATGTTACTCACCTCGGTGTACATAAGGCAACCCCTACTAAGTATTGGAATACAGTTTAGGGTCACGACAGTTGAGGAACCCTCACTTCGGGTAATTAGCCTGATAGCCTAACAGTTCAGGATAAAATGATCACTTCAGCAAGTAAAGAAAATTGCACAAGCGTTTAGTGAAGTGAACTTTTTATTATGAAAATTTCATTACAAAAGGTTTTGTTACAAGAAAAAGAATAAGAGAAGATTAAGCTTGCAAATACAAGGACTCAGCTATTTTGGAGGCTCGTTGTCTTTGCCAGGGGCCTCCTCGGGGGAGGTAACCGGGCCAGCAGCCTCTGCTTCATCGTCGGCGCCTTCGCCCTCAGAGTCTGGATCATCAATCGACTGACACACTATGTCATCGGTGATCCGGGAAGTGGTGATGGCGCTTGTGTCCAGACCGGGGTAGAGGTGTCTAATCAGCCACCGGCTGTGCTTGAAGCCCTTGCGGTAGGCCTCGGTCATCACATCATCAAATCCTAAAGACTGGACGTAGTCGATAACTGCTTAAACCTTAGTCTCCTTGAGGGGCCTATCAGTTAGCCATGCATCAACAGCCCTTGCCTAGTTTAAAAGTGATATGCTATCTTTTCTGTATAAGTTTGAGTCATAGGTGCACCAAATAGGTACCAATTCCAACCCCATGGGATTTTGCCCATGTTTTCTCCACAAGTTCTCTTTCCATCCCAAATCTCCACAACTATTTTTGAATCTAGGCTTTGCTCATCATCCATGGTAATCCACTCCCGTGCGGCCATGCCCCTTCTTTAGAGCAAGATATCCTTTTCCATGCTACAAGATGGAATCCCTTCTCATCATTTAGATCATCCCACAGAGATTCCCATCTAATCTTCAAAGTATCATTTAGTCTATGCAGCTTATGATATTACGTTATTTATGCTCTAGTGTATGGAGTAAGTTATAAAGAGGTAAAAGTTAATTTTTTGAGAAAATAGATGATCAAGTAGTGTTCTGTCCAAAATATAGATGTCCCTTGCTGGATTGAGAAGTTGAGGAATGAATTGCTTTACATAAAAGGAAGTATCCAAAGTTAAGAATAGCATGCCCAATGAATGTCAGAAAGAATGTTCTGATGGAAAATTTACAGCTAAATCATTATATCTGTTGCTGGTGAGAAATGTGATTGGAAGGTACAATAGAGCAGGGTATGAGGTGACCCCATTACTCTGAGGGTTGATCAGAAAAACTTTGTTTGGTGAGGTAGCTTGTCCAATCTGCTCCTTGTTTAGCTACTGCATCTACTTGGTTGTTGCAGATCATTTAACCCAACTATCGGACTTGATCATTTAACCCAACTATTGGCTGTTGCAGATCATTTGGACTTTTTTATATATTGGTATTTCATAGATGTTTTTCTTGATTATTTTGGACTTGATTTCAAAGTATGGATAAATGGTAGACGACTTGATTATTTTTCTAAGGCTAGTCAGAAATGGTAGCATTTATGGACTTGATTACAAGTGTCCAGAAGTTGTAGATATTTGGTATCTGAAGCCTAGCCTCAAATTATTTTTCTTGTAAAATATCCCCAATCAAATTCCTGCGTCTAAGTTAATGAGGATAGCATACACGTTGTCAATTTAAATTATATAAGGAGGCTAGAATGTTTCTGGACTGTACATTATAGCCTCATGGCTAATTAAGTTATAGACACGAATTTTTATGGACTATACATTTAATTGGTAGCATACACGTTGTCGACACCACAGGTTGTATTTTTGGCACAATGTATCTGCATCTACAGTGCTTGATTATGTTTTACATTGGTGTATTCTACCAAATGGTAGCAAAAGTACACCGTATATTTTACATCTTCGTGCCAAACATAAAAAGTGTAAATTAGACATGCAAAAACAAACCGGTTTCACTTTTTTTAAACCAGTGGAATGTAAAAATACACCTTGCAATTTTGTATTTACACTCCTTCCAAACGCAACCTTAATTTATTCTGCCCCGCATCTTGACGTTTGTACATATATGGATTAACTTCCTCAACACTTAGAGATTGTCATTCTAATCTTGATTGTTTCTTGGAAAAGCTAAATTTACTTAACAACTCTTTCACGGAGGATTATCGTGCTATTATACTTTGGCTTTTATTCAATGATGGTTGTGATGAGCCTCCTACCTTCTCCATGTTGCTTTTTTAGTGCCATTTTAATACAAAAATTTTCTCACCATGTCTATTTACACTTTGATAACGATGATATATAAATAAGATTTATCTTATTATGCATGAACAATATGTAAAATTTATATATGCATAAACAAATTACATATATAAACAATTTGTATTAATGATAAACTTGATTTCACTGAATTATTTTATTATATTATATATATATGCTTTTTTCATTGTTATAATTATGGGTTTATATCACTTTATTTTAGCTTTTCATAATTTTCATTTTGATTTTTTTATTATTTTCTAAATAATATTTATTCATTTATATAAATAATATCTATAATTTTTAAATTATATAAATGTTTTTAAATAATTAACACTTTATTTTAGATTTTATGATTTTAATTTTTAATATAATTATAATTATAATTTTTTATTTAATTATTTAGTATATTTATATAAATGACAAGTGTGTTTTCATTGAATTATTTTATTAAATACTAGTGGGGTTCTGTGCGATGCACGGAATTTATGGATTTACTAAAATCTACCCTATAGTTAAAATTTTACTAAAACACCACTTATAATTTGCAATGGATTTAATCAATCTTCCATTAGATGATAGTATTGACCCTAATGTTCATTTAAATAAATGTAATCAAAAGATAATAAAAATAAGATACCATTTTTGCCCTTTATAAGACATGGGTAACCACTCTATTGGTTATATTTGGTTAATTTTGTTTTTTGTACAAAAAAAAGTGTTAGGGGTATTTTTGAAATAAAAAATCATGGGCCTAATGGTAAAACAAACACTCCTTGATGAAATGTTGATTAAGTAAATAAGTTATAAAATACATGGGATGTTTTAATAAAATGAAAACTATGAGGTAGGTTGAAGTAATTATGTAAAACTATAAGATATGTTCTAGTAAATGACCCTAATAGAATCACATAAGAGTATACAATTGTTTTATATTTTCATATTTTTAAATAATTAATAATTATTCATATTTTATATACTACTTTTAATAAGTTTTTACAATACAAAAATAACAATAATTAATTTCAGTTAGGTTTATTCATCAAACTGATGAAACCGGCCAACCCGATCAACTCGACCCGACTTGGTCGATTTTATAGTATTTTAGGTCAACTTTGGTTAAAAAATTTACCAATTCGACCAAGTTGGATCAATTTCACTTTGGCCATTTGTAAACCAACCAAAATCGAATGACCTAACCATGAATATATATTAATATTTTATATTTTAAATATAATTTTTAGTATTGAAAAGTGGAAAAATTATCATATTTCTTAGTAAAAAATGTTTTATATCATAAGTCTTATTTCTTAATTTACTTTTTAATAATTGCACGATAATTTTTAAAATTAAATTAAATTTTTAAGTTTTAAATTGTTTGAACCAACTGACCAAATAAAAAAATCGACCCAAACCGATACAACTTGAGTGGGTCGGTTTTCACAAAAGGTCGGTCGATTTCAGCTGACCAACTCCCCAACCCGACCAAGTCATTTTGGTTGGCTAAAAAGCCTACGACCAAACCGAACCAACTCATTAACACTCATAATTCTAGCTAAATTAATAGTCTCTTCTATGATAATTAATAATTGTTTAGTATCCAATAATTATTGAAAATTTATAGCAAAAATACACAATTATTGAAAATATATTAATAACCAAAAAAATATAATAATACAAAGATACATTAAGTGCTAAAAATATATTAACTTAGTCAATAAATAGTATAATCTCAAATAAAAGTTTAATCTCTAATAAATATTAATCAACAAGTTATAACAAAAATACAATAAATTAAACTTAAAAATTTCACTAATAGTAGTTTAATCTCCAATAATTATTGAAAGATTTCTATTAAATAACGAAGGAAAATAAATTTATACATAATCATTGAAAATACATTTATCACAAAAATAATAAATAATTACTGAAATACAATAAATATTAATTTTAGTATATATAATTATATAATAAATACAGATGAAGAGTTTAAAATTATTATTAATAAATATTATTTTTTTTGAATTTATTTTCTTGAATTATTATTTGATATAAGGGAAATTAGTTATTTAAAATATTATGTAAAAATATTAAATTATTATTAATTTCAATATTATGTTAAAATTATTTTTCTATACTTTTCATAAAATTTTTAAATTTATTACATAATTTCTTTATTTTAACTGTTTAAAATCTAATTATGTTAAATATTTTGTTATTTAAAATACCCAGTTATTTAAATAATTAAATAATATGTAAAATATTTAAATACTTAATTATTATGTTATAATTATTTTTCTACTTTAAAGAAAATTTTTGAATTTATTAAATAATTTCGTTATTTTATCTATTTAAAATCTAGTTATGATAAATATCTAGTTATTCAAATATTTAAATAATTTATAAAATATTTAAAATCTTTAGTTATTTTAATTTTGTTTATTTAAAGCTTTTACATATTGTTAAATGTTTGAAAAACATTGAAATTTTGGATCTAGAAAAATATAATTTAAATTGTTAGTAAATAATTTCGTGATATATTTCATAAAAATATAAAATTATTTATTAGATAATTTCGTTATTTAACTATTTAAAATATAATTATGGTAAATTGTTAGTTATTTAAATATTTATATATTTTATGAAATATTTAATTTTTTTTGTTATTTGAATTTATTTATTTGTGGCTATTATATATTATTAAATATTTGAAAAGCATTTAATTTGATAATCCGAAAAGCATAATTTAAATTGTCCGTACATAATTTCATTATATATTTTTTAAAATATAAAATTATTTTTTGTGTTTTTAATAAATATTTTAATTTTATTATATAATTTTGTTAGAATATTTAAATATTTCTTAAATTTTTTAATCCATACTTTCTTTAGATAGATATAGATAAAAAGTAGGGGAGAGGATAAATAAGAATTAGAGATAATTTAGGAGAGAAACTCTCTACTAAATTAGAGATAATTGTGGAAATAAATTGGAATTAGAGATAGTTTTGGAGAAAGTGAGGGAGGTAGTTTAGAATAAATTTTAGTGGATAAGAGATTATTTAGGTTATTGGGAAAGTATAATATCGTAAATGTTCTAATATAATTGTTTATAAGGTGTTTTAAGGAAATCTTTTATTATATCTATTAAATAAAATGTGTAAGGTTGTATCAATACATCTTTACCGATACATAAACATGTATTAATACTTTTGAAGAAAAAGAGAGAATAACGGCTACGGAAAGCAGTTTTCTTGTTGGATCATAACTTAAAACTCGCACCAGATTCCTTCCCGTATATAGAAAACCTATAACCATCCTAACCATCTTCCTCTTTAAAAGAAGAACAACAGTTTGAAACCCTCATTGTGTTTCTTTTTTCTCCCCTCTCCCATCCTCAATTTCAATCTTCTCCAAGTGTTTGACGGTTTGTTTTCATGGAAGCCAATCAATCAAAGCTCTCATTGTCGTTAATTCTACTATTATCTTCTTCATTGGTCTTGGTGGGTTTCTCTCAAAAACTTGGAGGAAATCGTTTTAACGTTCCAATGGATTGCTTGGAGAAGCTCCTCCCCTGTGAATCATACTTGAAGCCTCCAGTGTCACCACCGTCGTCATGTTGTGTTCCATTGAAGGAGATGATTAAGGATGACCCGAATTGTTTGTGCTCTATCTTCAACGACGTCGACCTTTTAAAGAGTCTCAACGTAAGCCAGAGTGATTTACTGGAGCTTCCAAAAGCATGTGGAGCCAATGTTGATATAAGCATTTGCAGTAAGGCAGTTGCCCCTATCACAAACTCACCAGCAACTGCATCTAACGGTTCTTCCTCGAGCAAGTCCACCAATATTCCAGCTTCTAAGAGCTTAGCTTTTGGGATCTATCTTTCTGGTGCATGGGGCTTCTTTGCTATATTTACATCTTTAGTTTTGTTAGTATTCTAGGTACAGTAGTTCTACTGTAATAGGTTCATGAACATTCTATTTTGCAAATGAAAAGATTTCATTTCACAAACGGATATAAGTTAACCTGTTGTTTTAATAAAATTGATATTATAAGTGAGTCATTTGTTAATTTTATAAGGACGCGTGGCTTATAGTTACATTAATTTTATCATAATATTTGTCTTAAAAATTTAATTTTGGTTAAAGTAAAAATTAAATTATAATTTTAGAATTCATATTTATATTAATCACAACTAAATACATTTACTTTTTTTTTATTTATATTGTCTAGTTGCATAGATTTCAACATTTCACATTAAAAATGAGAATCTCATTTCAATTGGTAAAAGAACATAAGGAATTTAAAAATCTCAAACCTTATCTATCTTTACACAAGGTCAACATTCTTCATAAGTCATGTATTTCTTATGAAATCTAATTTCGATTATTATCAAACCAAATCGATAAATAAGTAAGCGTTAACCATATCCAATACACCATGACATATTTTATCTTTCAAATTTTCAAGGTTTAAAATATTATCATGACACACCCGAGTGAATCGAATAATATCGTAAATGTTCTAATATAATTGTTTATATGGTGTTTTAAGGAAATCTTTTATTATATCTATTAAATAAAATATATAATTAAAAAAGTAACAAATAAAATGTGTAAGGTTGTCTCAATACATTTTTACCGATATATAAACATGTATTAATACTTTTGAAGAAAAAGAAAGAATAATGGCTACGGAAAGCAGTTTTCCTGTTGGATCCGTTGTGTTGAAGAAATAAAATCCTCCAGTGTCACCACTGTCGTCATGTTGTATTCTGTTGAAAGAGACGATTAAGGATGACCCGAATTGTTTGTGCTTTGTCTTCAATGACGTTGACCTTTTAAAGAATCTCAACATAAGCTAGAGTGATTTACTGGAGCTTCCAAAAGCATGTGGAGCCAATGTTGATATAAGCATCTGCAGTAAGGCAATTGCCCCTATTACAAATTCACCAGCAACTGCATCTGACGGTTCTTCCTCGAGCAAGTCCACCAATACTCCAACTTCTAAGAGCTTAGCTTTTGGGATCTATCTTTCTAGTGGATGGGGCTTCTTTGCTATATTTACATATTTAGTTTTGTCAGTATTCTAGGTACAACAGTTTTACTGATCAGAATTATGTCTAGAAGAGTGTGGATAGGTTACTAAAATGATTGTCATGACTATATGTTTTTTTTAATGGATTACTAGTGGAATGGCCCGTGCGATACGTAGGATTTTTGATATTGATGGTGATGTTTGACTATGCTTTTATATATCGGGTATAGATTTGTAATTCATGTTATTTTCTTCAATTTTTATGATTTTCTATATTTTTTTTGTAATTTTTCTATGTATTTCTTTATTTTTTATATTTTATATTATTTTCTTCAATTTATGTGTTTTTTCATAATTATTTTGCAATAACATATATATAATGGGAAAAATAGAAAGTTGAGGGTAAAGTTGGAAAGTAAAGTTAGAGTGTTTTGACCAAACCAATTGTACCATTCTCATTTTTTATTATGACTAGGCTGAATGAGTCAATGGTTGAACCACTCGAGTCGAATGGTTTTTTGACCAAATGGTGGGTTTCTTACAAACCAGACCTGAAATCTTAATTGCATAATGGTTTAAACGATTCAACTGACGGGTTGAAAACACTAATATTTTATATATTTTAAAATTTTTAGTATTTATTTATAGCAATATGATTTGATTTATTTGACTCAAATAGTTTTTTTCTACGTCACTTAGGTGGGCTGAAAACGCTAGTATTTTTAGTATTCATTTATAGCAATATGGTTTGACTTCTTTGGGCCTAGTGCCACTTTGGTCCCCAAACCTTAAAATGTGATGATTTAGTATCCAAACTTTTAAAATGTGTCAATCTAGTACTTGTCAAAATAACATTGTAGCTATTTCTCAGCTAGTGAGTTTTTATTCAGGACAATCATAAAAGGAGATCTTGAATGAGAAGGGAGTCCATTAAAAAAATCAATTGCATTTCAAAACAATAGTCATATTCAATAAAGAAAAGGTTGTCAACAAAGCAAGCAAGATAGTTAAATCTTCTAAACATATTTTTAGTTGATTAATCTATACTAAATATTTTGATTAAGAATCCATTAGACGGCAATCCCTAACTATATGATTTTTTTATCGGTGTCACTGCAAGCAAAATATTCAGATTATTATTGTTGTATTCCACTCTCCAACTAGAACAAATAACTCAAATAAATGAAAGATGAAAAAAGTGTCACCTCAAAGTAGATTTGGGGGATGGGCTACCCCCTACAAGGAATCTCTTGGAGTTTAGATACCTTGAGTACATCTTCAACTGTTGCCTTGTGATGATGCCATGATTTTGGCAAATATTGCTTCCTCAATCCAACATATAATTGTACAAGTCTTGAAGTACCCAAATAAATTTCATATCTGATATTTGAAGCATTTTGTTTAACAAAATTTGAGATCCTTTTCTTAGTTTATCTTTGGTCAAATTTAAAAATATATACTTTTCTTATTTGTTTTCAACAGAAATTAGTTCAGCTATTTCAGTCATTATCAAACCACCTCTATACTGGTTTGAAGCATACTTGATTTTGGAAAGCTATCTCTTTAACCAACGTAATTATGTTGCCACACCTTTTTAACTATCAATGCATGCAAAACACAAACACATCACTATTTGTTGTCTAATGGGTGTCCATCAAGTAACCATTCCATAATAAATGTTGACAAGTGGTGCTAAGGCAATCATTAAAACGTTCATTTGGTTTGGTTTCTAGCATCTAAACCATCCAAAGCACACCATGGGATACCAACACCAACAACACAAAGTCCTAATACATGCCTAAGGACCAAATATTTGAAAACTACAAAAGAAATTGACTATGGATTGAGATCACAAAAACACACCTTTGATAAAATATGATCTTTCGAGCTCATATAATTCAGAATTGATAGCAGGCACCTATAAAATTGGCCATAAGAAACATCATCATAAATGTGGAAAATAATGACCTAGAAAATAGATAGCAAAAAGCAAATAAAACTCTCATATAGCTAAAATTTTGGGGTAAAAAGAAAAAAAAGATTATTTATCAGTTCAATTAAGTAATAGTTGACAACTAACATGCTATTTAAATACAGACTGATTAATTCTTTTCATTAATTGTAGTTTATTTTCTATAAACTTATCATGGATTGATCGCATGGTGGAATGGAATGTATACACCTAGTGTGTAGCACTCTATTGTATAGAGACTTTTTGCCTTTTGAATACAATATGCATTACTTCACTTTCACACACACAGACAGAGGAACTGAAATGGATGAACTAAATGACTTATTGATTTGTATGGATAAAATTACCAAATAATAAAAAGTCTAAGGGTATAGGAATTATTAATCAATGCCACCTCAGCTTCACCCATGAATGAGCTTGTAACCTCCTGGACTTAATTACTAAACAAAAAATTCTTAAGCCATTCATCAATTCAACTACATTAGTTGTAATCAAACAACCCCTTACACATAATGCAAGTATTCTAAATGAAGTCCTATTAAATTAGATATCAAGGCAAAGAGGCAATAAATAAATAAATGGGTTCAAACCTAACTCCATCACCAAAATCTATTTTATGTCAATAATGCATCTATAACACCAAATGTGATCTCCAACTTCATTGGCAATGCTATGACCCATCTATATGTGCGTGGGTATAACAACTTGTATAAGAATTAATGAGCACAGGCATGCATTATTTTTTCATAATTGGTTTCTTATTTCATCTTCAAAATATAAGAAAAACACAACTTTTGTGGAGTCAATCAAATTATACAAATTAGTAGAAACTAAAAAAGATATTTTTATAGGAACTATGCAATTTAAGTGACCCAACATATTTGTAATGAACCAACAACCATAAAATAAACTAAATTAAATAAAAGAAATAAAGACTAGTTAAATCATATTAATTATAATGGAAAGCAAATTAAATAAATGCTAAGTGACCTATTGGATCCTATAAATAAGTAGGAAAAAAATAACCATTAAAGGAAATGTCCACATTAATGGAATAAATGAAAAAATTATAATGCAAGCCAAATAATCTAACCTTTAAATTTGAAAGTAAGATAGCAATTAAAGAGCAATGATAAAATCATGTAGTCAGTTAAAGATCAATGATAATATAATATAAATTTGAATGCTGAAATACCAATTCATACCATGTTTTACAAAATAGGAATATGTAGTCTCCTAAAATCCACAAACTCAAATAATATAAACTTCAAGTAAGCAATTCAAAGAGTTGAAGTCAAAACTGTCCTAAAATCAACAAACTCAAATAGATAATATTAATTTAAATGCATTAACCAATTTAAACAATAAGTATTTAGGTTCATCCCTTGTTTCACAAAATAGAAGACTACAACCCCTTAAAATCTACAAAGTCAAATAATATAAATTTCAAAGAAACTTTAGTAGAAAAATGATAGATTATATCTATGAGGAATATATCTCAACATCTTACCCTTCTAGTAACTTTCTCTATAATACTAGTATTTCTTTAACCTACTTACCGTTGTTGTCATACATGAAGATAAGTTTTATACAACCATTGTCCTTGGAGTAATAACCACAATTGGCTTCATAGGTAAGTCATGTGTAACAATCACAATGGGCTACCCTCCATTGTGTAGCCCCATAGAGCAAAAATAAATAAATAAAATTCATCGTTTGAATATTAGACTTGTAAAACATAGGCCACATTGGAGATTGAAATATGTTCCAAAACTTGTGAAGTTCTTTCTGGGGTTGATCACGGACTCTCGGAAGGGTAGCGGTGCTAGCTTTCTAGTCCGACAATACTAGTGCAAAATCCTATGGCTTATCAGTTATTAGAATGAGTATGCTATTAAGTATCCTGAGCATGTGTGTTATATCTGCCAGGCGGTATAGATACATGTTGATATCCGTTGCATGTCTCCTCATCCCTTCAACTCCACCTATTCCTAATAACAAATAGGTGGTTTCGGAGTTTCATAGGCTTATCACATATTTTTACGATATGTCACCTATTGCTGTCTTCTTCCAAAACTTGGAGGATTGATATTTGGGGCTAGATTTTTGAAGTAAATAGTTCCATTTTGCCACATTGTTGTCTTCTTTGGATTTGTTGGATTATAGGCGATTAACCCATGGGAAATGCTCTCGTCTTCCTTGGAATAATGGATTCAGCATAGGGTATCCCTTGGATAAAAACTTGAATGGTAGGAGTTGTCTCAATGCATTAAATGTGAAGGGTAAATGATCATACATGTTCTACTTGGGGATAAGGAAACCATGGGTTCATATAACTCTTAGATATCTTAAGCTAAATTTGGTAGCCAATGGCAAAATGTCCATGGAGCAATCAACCAAACACATGGAGTACGTTTTAGTAACCACCCAATTTACACCTCATCTAGATTTTTCAGATAGTAAATTGAACAAACTCATTACTTAACATATAGAGTTTGTCCTCTAAAAAGAATGCTATCAGAACTGAAGGAATGCAAGAACGTACACATTAGGTATAAGTATAGAGTTTGAACAAACTCATTATGATGGGTCTACAACATCTTTTATTTTTAGAGAAAAAATTATAGTTAAAATTAAAAATACATTAGGTAAAAGTACTTTACTTGCTAAATCAACTCTTGTGTTGTTGGAATGCTAGAACCATGTTCATGGCTTCATATTTGTCCTACCTGACCGGTAATCGTTCAACTATCCCTTCTGACAAAACTGATTTGAAGGGTTCTGCAACATCTTTTATTTTTAGAGAAAAATTATAATTAAAATTAAAAAATAAATTAGGTAAAAGTACTTTACTTGCTAAATCAACTCGTATGTTGTTGGAATGCTAGAATCATGTTCATGGCTTCTTATTTGTCCTACCTGACCGATAATTGTCCAATTATCCCTTTTAACAAAACTGATTTGATGAGAAAGAAACAAAACCAATTGACTTGGCATAATCGGCCCTTTCATTATCCTCGAACATCGAACTTAAAGTAGAACACTTTGCATTCCATTTGCAATGAATGGCCAAAAGAAAAAACTGTAGCTCTCTTGTTCGCCAATTCTACTACCATTTTAACACGTATAAACACACTTTTTTCTCAGGGTGTTTTCAGGTTTTGATAATGGATAAAAATGGAAATTTCTTTTGATAATATGGGTAAAAGTGGAAATATCAAATTAGGGTCTTTTGACAATAAGCAATGAATCATTCTCATTTTTATTAAGGGGTAATAAATATATAAGTTTCTATGATTTTCTTCATTTTTTGTAAAATTTTAATATATTTCTTTGTTTTTTGTAATTTATATTGTTTTCTTCATTTTATGTTTTTCATAATTACTTTGTAGTGAAAATATATATAATGGAAAAAATAGAAAGTTCAGGGTAAAGTTGGGAAGTAAAATCAAGGTGTTTTGACCAAACCAATTATAACATTCTCATTTTTTAGTATATAAGATATACATGGTACAAAATTTTTTATGATTTTCTATATTTTTAGTAAATGTTTTGTGTATTTCACATTCTCATTTTTTTAGCATGGTATAGAAATTTTTATGATTTTCTATTTTTTTTTAAATGCTTTTGTGTATTTCTTTGTTTTGTTTTTGTGTTTTGTAATTTATATTGTTTTCTTTATTTTGAGGAGAAAGGTGCAGGATAAAGAGACATCATTTCTATTTTCTCCTTATTGTGAAGTAGGGGGAATGGATATTATTTGGCCTTTTGCCTCATGTTGTTCTGCTTGTCAATTGTGGGGTCATCATTTGCATATCTAACGGCTAGTGTTTGGATATAGGTTGATCTTGATTCGTTTATATTCATATTTGAATTGAACATCCATCTGATTTTTGTAGAAGAGTTTGAATTTCCTGCCAACAAAACACATTCCAAACCCCTATGACCCTACCAAGTGCCAAACCCCTACAGTATTACGTTGGTAGGGTGTTAGATTATTGAACTGGCCGGATGATCGTTGAGAAAAAGCATCCTAAAACAAATCAATATAATGAACCTAAAAACATTTCCTGATCCAATACAACTTATTATGTTAACGGAGACAATCGAATAGACTTATACATAATGCATGCCCACTTCCAAAAGTGATTGTCTATTTATAGGTGAGAGGATACTTATTCTTTTTAATTTTTAGATAATAACAACTATATTCTCTCTACATTTCTTTTAGTGTCAATGATTTCTTTATGTCTTTTAATTAGAGTCCATTTATATATATTTAAAGGATAAGTTATCATTATTTCTTATCCTTCTTTTAAGATGTTATGGGATATTTTTTTTATTGTATTTTATCGGTAATTTCAATTGCTCTATCCAAATATAAAAATAAAGTTATATGAATTTGGATTTCTTTCTTTGCTAATGGTCATTTTTTTGCCATTTAATGAGTACTTACAGGAGAATCTTTGAAAGATTTATCTCTCACATGTTCTTTATCTATCTATATATATACTTAAATCATTGGGAGGGTGTACGACAACATTATTTGGTTGACACTTATACATTTTTTGTTTTTAAAATTATTAACACATGTTTATCTCCCTTCTTCTTTATTATCTATTTTTTCCCGCGTCTCTTTGTCTGAAAAATTACAAGAATACCACATATAAGACAAATCTCTCTATATAATTGCTTCTATAATATTCAAAGGGGATATTTGTTTTCATTTATGTTTATTGAAAAAATGTTGCCACTTCAGTGCCATATCAGCATTTGGCACAATAAACATTTATTCACATTGAAACCACTGTTTGGTACGAGCGTTGAAAAACATTAAAAATCGTTTTTCATCGATTTTTGTAAAAAATAATCGTTGGGGGAAGTGAGAAAATTGTGCATAGCCAATGTGGCGCTTATGTGTCACATGGCGTGGCATACTGAAATTTTGATCCGGTGCAACCCGGATCTACCGTCCCGTAATAAATTCATCTTTGTTTTACCATCTGATGAAACCCTAACCACGAGAAAAGCTTTGACGTCGCTCACAGACGATTGGAGGAGTGTTTTCCTTGGAACACAGACACTGACCAATGGACGATGGTAAGTTCGTGGGTAACACCCTTTAATCCCCCGGCTTGCCACTAGCAAGGTGATTTTTTTTCAAATAAATTATACATTTTCTCTAGTTTTACCATCGACACGGTGCTCGTCTGCCATTCTTCATCAACAAGGTGATTGTTTTTCGTTGAACTCTGCCTTCGATTCATTGTACTTGAAAGAACGAATGATGCTCTGTTTTAGTTTGACAACACATTTATCCTTGATCTTTCCCTGATTGCTTAATCGTAGGCTTAAATCTTAACAATGGCTTGAAGGAATAAGGGACTTATACCACAAATTTCAACCATTATATGTGGGTTACATCATATATCCACCATTGGAAATGCGCCACCAAACAACACGAAGTGAAAAAAACATTTATTGTGTTGAGTTGTAAAGGTGCATTTCAAGAAACACCCAAAATAAACCTAACAAAATAACAAAAAATGTTTAAGGCGAGCGTTTATCTGATAAACACCCATTCAACAAACATAAACACAACCAAATACATACAAAAAGTACAATATTGCCACATATAAGACAAATCTCCAAATATAATTGGCTCAATTGCATTCAAAAATTACAGTAGTGCCACATACAATTATTTACAATTATGATATCCTATAAAAAAATGCCATTGTCTTCTTTCTCAACTCTCTCTCTCTCCTATTCTCTACCTCAACTTTTATTTATTCATTTATTTATTTTATTATTGTTATCTAAAAATTTATTTATTTAATAAAATTAAATAAAATATTTATTTTAATAAAATAAAATCGATAGAATAAAAGATATGTGACATTAAGAGATAGGTTTCAATAAACATTTATTTATTTATTTTATTAAACTATTTATTTATTTAAAAATAATTTACTAACAAATTATTCTCTCCCTTTATCCCAATATTTAGTGTTGTTAATGGGTTAGGTTTGGTTTGAGATAGCCTATAGTAGTACCACCCCAACAGACTTATTTTTTTAATTAATTTATTTAGGAAAAGAAATAGGGCTGAACCAATGGGTTGGGTTTATCCTGATGGAGTTTAATTGACTAAACATAATTATAACGGTTTTAGTTCCATGATTTTTGTCTTGATTAATTATTGGATTAAATCTCATTCTTATTTGTCTATAAGTGATTCAGGTCTGGAACCAAACATTTTGTGAAATATTTAATTTATTTATCTTTCTTGTATTTTTTACCATGTTTCATGTTTGAAATAGTAAATTTGATAAATAATAAATAAGATAATATTAGTTTAAAATATTTAACTTATTAGCATAAAAATAAATTAGTGTTGTTTTGACTTTTGGCTTCAATATAATGTGGTCTATGATTTGATCCCAATTAAATAATCGGTTCAAGTTTGGTTCTACGTGGTTGTTTATTATTCATAATAATATAGTTGTAGTTATTTTATTTTAAAAATATAACCTAATTTATTATTGGATATCCCATGGTTTTCAAACCACTATTGACCCGGATTGTTAGATCGTTCGACCCTAGAACCTTTCAGGCAACCGATTCCATTTTACCCCAAACCCGATCCCTGGCAAAAGAACCATTTAATCAATTAATGACCCAATGACCCAGGGGGTCGAACCGTCGATCCATTCAACGGTTTTTGGCCTTTTATTTTTAATTATATTTTTGTTAAAACATGTTATCCGTTAAAACCAAATGGTCAAATCTGTCAATCCAGAAACCGGTGGCCAAAATGGTGCCATTTCCAAGTAGTTTTTAAAACCATGGTATCACTCCAAATAGGTGTAAAAAATTGTATCTCCAAATTGCATTTTTTCGCAAGGGCTTCCCCGTTTGTATCTTTGTATATGATTATCATTAGGAATAATTTCTTTAGCTGCTCCATTTCTAAATTGCTCATGTCCATTGACACCGATTGGGAGTAGCAATGCTGAAAGTCTTTTGAGAATGGATAAACCATGAATGTTTTATTGTTAATTTTGAATTAAGAATATTTTACTTTGGGTGGACTTATAACTCCAATAATTAAGGTGTTTAGGTGTTCGCTCTAAAGGCCTTGAGGGAAATCTGCATCGATTTTGAGGTTCCCATTTTTTCATTGTTATAAACTTTATTATAATGATCTTAAAATCTATTTTTTCTCTTCAAGACTTCTTATAACAACATTGAATTCGAACTGATCCTGTTTCTATACGAATGAGCTTCCTAGTACTTTTGATTCTTGTTTAAGGAACATACCAGAAAATGATTTTTTTGAAGCCCTTTATTAGGATTTTCTAGGATGTGGGCGTCTCACTTTTGTTGGTTGAAATTACCGTATCTACATTAGAGAGAATAAACATATTAAATCCTTTTGCCTTTTCCAAGGATTTTACCTTCATTTTTTTAGTAGAGGTGAAAATGGGCTGTTGAGGCTTTACATTCTATCCAAAGCGGCTACTACTTGCCAATTTCATTTATACACTATACAAATTCATTTATCAAAAAATTAACTAATTGTCAACTTCTTTTATATATTTCATGTCAAAGTCAAAAACAGACAAGATGGCCAGCCACCTAGCAAATATATGGCTGGACACCAAATTCTTTGTCTTATTTTCTAAAATTTCTTCCTCAAACCTATGGTCTATTTGCATGGTAAAGTGTTGGTTTACAAGATTAGTTTTGAATTTGGATATACGAAAGACTATACTGAGCACTTACTTTTTTATTGTCAAATAGTTCTTTTGAGTATCATTGCATGTTTTTGAGGTGAAACTTACTATCGCTTTCCTTTCGTTACTAGTTTGCTTCAATGTCCCCTCATATCCTATGTTAAACGCATATGTTTCTATAATCTTTTTGCCCTTTACCTAATTCTTTTTATTGCTATTGTGATTTTTATTGTCAATTTGGAGGGAGAATTTTTAAGTGTTTTTAGCAAAAGTTATCTATTTTTAGCTGTCTTGATAATGGTGTACTATATAATTTAAGCATCCTAAAAATCTCTATAATTATTTATCGTCTCTTAGTTTGTCTATAAATTTGTTAGCAAATTCAAATACGCTCTTAATAGAAAAATCGATCTCTTTATTATATTGTACCTTAGGAACCTGATTTCCATGGTTTTTAAAAACGAATCGGTGACCGAACCGATCAAGGGTCTGGTTACCGGCTTGAATGGTCCAACCATTTGACCTTAACGGCTATAACATTCTGGCAAAAAAAAAATTGGAAAACAGTCAAAACCGTTTGAACGGTTAACTGGCCGAATCAGCGATTTGCTGACCAAAATCAATGGTTTTGGGGAAAAAAATCAGTTTTGGGGGAAAATAGATGACTAGTTCTCGGGTTTTCCAATCTGGTCCTGTTTTGAAAACCATGCTGATTTCTATTTGAAATAGCCTCCTCTTTTTATCAGATAATGGTAACCCCCCATTTCTTAGTTATATGTAGTAAGATGCTTAGATGTTTCCAATGACTTTTTGTTATTGTGAGATAAAACATTAGAACAACATTAATGTATATTAAAAATGTCCAAATGGAATAGTGAACACTATAAAACAAAAGAGTTTTTGTAAAGTTACATAAATATCATCAAAAGTGGCACAAATATTGCACTTGCGAAAGTCGCAAAAAGTTTTTGTGACATTTGCAAATGTTGCTAAAAGCAATTTAAAAGTCATTCAATGCACTTTTTCCAAATTCAAGTATGTTAAACATTACTAAATGTGAGTGATTATCACTTTTGATGACATTTATTAAATGTTGTTAAAAGTTTTCTTTTTTTACTCATTTTTAGTTTTTTTGGTATCCTAATAACTTTACATCACTTGTTTTATGCCTGATTCATTAATGTTCACATCCATCCATATAATATATATTGAATTAATTGACAATATATATATATATATATTTCAATAAAACAAACTAAATTTCAATATTATAATTAATAAAACTTTGTATACAATTAAACAATTGTGTTTAAACAAATAAATACATAAAAGAAAAAACATTAATCAAAAGTAAGAAATTTCCCCTTTGCTCTAGAATGGCCACTCTCCCTACTTGTTATACATGCATATGAGAATCGTGCATCATGTTGTTAAATGTCCTACAAAAGATAAAATAATTAATGATGTTATTTTTACATCAAAAGATATGAATATTTATATTACTTTAAAAAGTATGACTAACCTCAAGAATATTTTTTGAATTTTTTGAGGACAAAATTCACCCTTCTATATTTTAATTTACTGATGAAAATGAGAGAAAAAAGGGTAATTGGTTATCGATATTAAATGAATTAAAAAAAGGCAATGTTAAAATATTCAATGCATTAAATTCTCTCTCATTAAATCCAACATTTAAGGTATTTGCATTCACCTTCATTGCATCGTATATTTAAGCATTTTTTTGTTTCTTTTCGTCATTAAATTCATACATAATAAATTAATAATTCGAATAATATAAAAACTTATACTTTTAAAATCTACCTGGAAAAATAGTGTTTTCATTTAGGTGGTGATAAATTTCAAATGGGCCAATTCATGTTGCAATAATTAAATAATAAATTTCAAATATATATAAAATGCAAAAAATATATATGGAAATTAGAAAAAGTGGGAACATTTTTAGCATCATATACTTGACATATTAAACAATAATAAGTATGAAAAACAATGTTTTAAAAACCGACCCATAGGTCGTCCTTCTTACATATTTTATCAATAAATAATATAATTATGTTTTACGTATGTTACATATAATATATGTATTATGTTGCATTTATATATGTTTTTAAATTTTTTTATTTATAAAAATATTAAAAAAATTAATTTAGGACAAAAAAGGTTTTTTTCACGAAAATAGCAAGGGAAGGCACCTAAGGCCCTTGGGACGTATAGATATTGAAAAGTTACCAAAAAAAGATCACCCCAATTGGACATTGGAGTGCAAAGTTATGGCTTCCAAAAGTTTGCTCATAATGTGCAACTTACAACCTAGTTACCGGGTCGAACGGGTAAATGGTTGAACTGCCCGGGTTAGATGGTTTTTAACTAAAACTAGTAGGGGCCCGTGCGATGCACGGGAAATTTTGAAAGATTTAATAATTTATTTTTTATTTAATGTTGATTTATAAAAAAATATTATTGTTAATTGAATATGAACAAATGTTTTTTAATAAATTTAGTTTTATTAATAATTTGTAGTATTTTTAAATTTTTTTATTCTTTTTATTATTTTTAAATAAAATTTTGATTAACTTTAAATAAATAAAAATAATTATAAGAGCTAAAATTTTTATTAATTCAACTAATAATTAACAATTATATAGGAATGACAACGGGGTGGGTTCAAGGAAGGGCACCCCATCCCTTTCCTTGCCCCATAGTTAAGGCACTCTACCCCTTCCCCACCGTGTCCCTAGTGTCAAGCGAGTTCAAGGCAAAGTAACCACTCCTCAATTTTGGGCGAGTTCAAGGCAAGGTAACCCCACTTCTCATCAAGGATTAGGAATCCTTGAATTTCCTAGCCTCGTCCCTAGTATTGAGCGGGTTCGAGTAGAGGTGTAAATTGGGTCATGGTAGGTTGGCACGACACAACCCGCATGTGGCCCACACAAAGTGAGAGTTGTGTCATGCTCCACAAGGCATCTCGGGCCGTGCCTCCCTCCTCTAGGATAATTTGGGGAGTCGGTTTGGCACGGGTTCGTACTATGCCATGGGTCGAGTTGGTCCATGGGTTGGGCCTTGGGCCAAGTCATCCGCACACCAAGCTAAGATAAGGCAAGACACCCACTCACTGTCTAATGTTTTTAAAATTGGACTGGATAGGAAACCGTTATGGCGTCAAACGGTCTAAATGTTCAGTCCGAACGAATGACCCACCCTGACAAAAAAAAAGAATTAGAAAAACAAAAAAGGCCAAAAACTGATGTATGGGTTGATAGTTCGACTGCCCAGGTCAGTAGTTCGTTAACCAAATAGATAGTTTTTGGACAAAAAGCGGTTTTGAGGTGAAAGAGTGTCCGCTTCCCAATTTTCTCGGTCTAACCATCTGCTTTGATCCAGTTTTGAAAACACTGTCCCCGTTAACCCAATATTTAATTTGATGATAGAAATAATCAAAAGGATATACTATACTTGTGTAATTTTAATATTCAAAAATGTAATTTTATGAAAATTTTGGATAATTTATTATACTTGTGTAAAATTGAAAATTTATTCAAATTTATTTAAATATTTATTAAATAATTTATTTTCCTTTTAAATGGTTTACTTACAGAATTATACTAATTTATATTATAATTTATAATATAAACTAACCAATAATTTTTGTTTTCCAATATTATACTAATTTATCATAATAATTTATGTAATTATTTGCTCAAATTATAGTTTTCCATTTTCCATAGTCATTTATCTTTAATAATTTTCAATAATTTGCAATGAAAATTACCTAATTTTTCAATGGTTTTACGAAAATATAGTTTTATGAAATTTTTTGAAAAAATTATTACATATTACGAAAATGTAGGAATATTTTTAGGTAGTTGGGTGGCATGGCTTAATGGGAGTGGTGGGAAGGGGAGAGGACAGAAAGTCAAAGAGAAAGCAGGGTGGGGGTAATGGATCAAGGAAAGGCATGGTGACAGGGACCCGTGTGATGCATAGGCTTTGTTAAGCAAGAGTTAAATAATAGAAATATATAAGAGTATATAATTATTTTATATTTTAACTTTTTAATAAACAATCCAATCAAACTCAACCCGAGTTGGTCGGTTTTCTATTATTTTAGATCGACTTTGGTTTAATAAATATATATTAATATTTTATATTTTAACTTTAATTTTTTAATAGGGAAAGTAGGAAAATTCTCATATTTCTTAGTCTAAAATATTTTATATCATAGATTTAATTTTTGTAAATTATTTTTTAATAATATCATTGTAATTTATGAAATTTAATGTTAATTTTTAAGTTCAAATCTTTTGAACAAACAAACAAATCCAAAAATAGACCCAAATCGATACAACTCGAGTTGGTGGGTTTTCACTAATGGTTAATTGGTTTTAAGAAACAAACTGCGGACTTGAGCAAATTGATTTGGTTGGTGAAACAACCTACAACTGAACTGAACCAAGCATTGAACACTCCTTATTTTAACTAAATTTATAGTTAAATAATAGTTATTTAATCTCTAATAATAATTGATAATTTTCTATTAAATAACAGAATAAAAATAGATTTATAAATAAATATTGAAAGTAAATTTATATAAAATAATAAATAATTACTAAAACGAAAATAAATATTAATTATAGTATATAAAAATATATAATGAATATATACTATTGTTGTGAAATTATTACTAACAAATATAATTTTGTTGATAGTTATTTTCTATAATTATTAATTGATATAAGTGAAATTAGTTATTTACAATGTTATTAATTTATTGAAATAATGTTGTTATTTAAATTTTTAGAATATTAACTATTTATTGAATTTAATAATCTATAAACTTATAATTGTACTATTATTATATAATATGTTAGTAATTTTGTAAAATATTAAATTATTATTAATATGAATATTATGAATTCTATTGTAATTATTTTTCAACTTTTAAGATTTTTTTTTAAATTTATTACATAATTTCGTTATTTTAACTATTTAGAATTTTGTCATGTTAAATATTTTTTTATTTATATTTTTATATATTTAAATAATATGTAAAAATTTTAAAATTTTCTTTGTTTTATTTTATTTATTTTAATGTCATTACATCATATTAAATATTTTGCTATATTATTTAGCTATTTTTAATGTTTTTTATTTAATATTTTTAGTTATTACTACAAAATTTCATGATGAACTTTGTAAAAATATTGAATTATTAATAATATGAATATTATTAAATCTATTAATTTTTTGTGTTTTGAATAGATATTTTCAATTTAGTATATAATTTCGTTATAACATTTAAATACTTCTGGATTGTTTTAATTAAAACTTTCTTTAGATAGATATAGATAAAAAGTGGGGGAGAGGATAAATAGGATTTAGAGATAGTTTAGGAGAAAACGTCTCTACTAAATTAGAGATAATTTAAGAGGTAAATAGGAGTTAGAGATAATTTACGAGATAAATAGGGATTAGAGGCAATTTATGAGGAAGTGGGGGAAAGTGGTCCCATTTGGCTAAACATTGGAAAGTCATATCCCTCTTTTTTTATGGTTGTTAGAAATAGTTAAGTAGATGTGATTTCCTTATTGGCTTAAGTGATATTATATGGGTTAAAATAATAGAAAATTCAAAATTTTGAGAAATTTGGAAATGGGTGGGGGAGAAAGGAGAGATATGCTGACATGGTGGGACCAATTTATATATTTATATGGCGAGTTTCAACAAAACCAAATCCAGAATCAAGGTCGAATAATGGTTTTAACGGTTCAATCGGTGAGGTCAACATTTGGGTTGAAAACATTGATGATAAATAAGAAATGTTTTCATTAATGATGGAAATAGAATGCAAAATTTAAAACCAATTGGATGCAAAACTACTTTTCTATTATCTGTCATTAAATCTCATATCTAGGGTATATTTTCTTATTAAATCCTATATTTAAGATATATTTTTCTCCTCATTAAATTCTACTAATTAAATCCACAACATTAATTTTAATAATATAAAAAACATTAATTTTAATAATATAAAAATGAATATTATGAAAAGTAATTTGAAAACACAACCATTTTCTTTCCTCCTCATATGGATAAGCAATTCAACCATTTGCGAATGTCATAATTAAACAAAGATAAGTATGAAATGATGGAAATGAAATGCCAAAATTAAATTCATTATACTAATTGGGCACATTAATAATATTATAAATGCCTTAATAAACCAATAGGGCACGTTAATAATATTATAAATTCATTATACTAGACAAAGATAAGAATGAAATGTAAAAATGATTTTTAATAAATGATGGAAATGGAATGTCAAAATTAAAATCAACCTTGAAATGAATTGATGTCTTAGTCCAATAATAAAACTTTTAAAATATAAAATATAAAGAATTACAAAAATAAATATTATACATAATATATAATTTTATCAATAATGGAAATGTAATACAAAAATTAATGTCAACCTAGAAATCAAACTATTTTTGTTTTTGCGTCATCTATTAGTGATTTGGTTCAAATGGATTAATCAATGACATGATAGTTAAATAATAAATCTTTAAAAAGTAATAAAAAAGTATAATTAATCAAAATAATCTATAAAAATGTATATTAATTATGTCAAACAAAAATCAAGTGTGATAAGTAAAAATTGTTTATATAATATAGATGAAATACATAATTTAAAACTGATATGAAAGCAAGACTATTTTCTTATCTAAAAAGTGGGTCAATAATCCAAGTTTTCAAAAAACTCATGATGTCATAATTGAATAATAAATATTAAAAAAAGATAGAACACAAAAAAAAAATAAAAAGCATAGAATTTTGTCAAAGACATTTGGGGACATTTTTAATTCATCATATTAAATAAAAATTACTATTAAAATAAAAGTTATGCTTATTTAAGGTAGAAATGGTCATAACTGAATAATAAAAAAAAAGATAGAACACAAAAAATAAAAAGGGCAGAATTTTGTCACAGACAATAGTAGTAATAAATATTATTGTAATTTAAAATTTCTCCAAGTGCACATCACTACAAGTATTTAAGTTTATTTTTAATCATATTGTTAATTTTATTAATTTTTAATTTGTATTTTAACTATGTTATATCTAAAATTTGAATAATTAATATGAAAAACAATTCATACGTGCAACACACATGCTTAATTACTAGTATGAAAATAAAGTTAAAATTGACATATCTTACTAGGTTTGGTAGAACAACTGCATGGTAGGAATGAATATTACCTCATTGTAAAATATGAGTGATTTTTTTTTACCTCAGGCTCTATACAAAAACTTATAATGTGTAGAAATTCAAAAAGTCACTAATTTGAGATAGGTAATGGTTTAAAATTAATTTTAAAATATAATGTTTCCAATTTTATGCTTTTAATTTGACAAGAGGCAAAATTCTCATACTATTTTTGAACCCTTAACCACATAGTAAATCATTTCTTATGCTTATTATTTTGGTAAAAAAATGCATAATGAAAATCATAGAACAAATATTCACTCCCCATAGGTCATTTGTTCATTCCCTAAAAAATATCTAAAAAAATGTGGGATATATAGATTGCCTTTTCTTGAACTAAGTGGCCAACTACTTATGAGGAAAATTGTAAGAGATTCCTTAACCATGATATTTTGAGTATTTTCCACTTGGCTCCATCATTTCAAAATATTTTAAAAATATTTAATACATGTCTTTCCATCTTAAATGCATCATATGCCTTGCATGTGTGCTCTTAGTCATTTAAACATTCATAACAAATGTATGCTTACTCATATTTAACGTCTAGAATGTTTGTTTGATGAAGTATGTGTTATACTAGGTCATCAATTTGTTTAGAAAAAGATATTTGAATAATTTATCATCATAATCATCCCATGATTTAAAAAGACTTTTATTCACCACATTTGAGTTTTTTATTGAATTCTTGGAAAAACAATATTGAAATTCCAAATTTTACTAAAATATAATGAATGATATGTTAAAATCAAACACTATTAATAAGGTTTTAACTTATGAAGGTGTCAGGTTCGTCTTATAAGTTTAGCAAAATTAAGTTCAACATGACAAAAAAAAAAAAAAAACAAGTGAACTAATGCAATTTAAGTCAAATTAGGTAAATGCCCTAGCATAAAAAAAACCTCAATGCCTATTCAATGCCTAAAGGCTTTTTAGTCATTTAATTCATCATTTAGTGGTAAATATCATAAATGTGTTTCTTCAATATTCCTTCTCAAAATCTTGAGTTGCCATTAGAACATGCCCAAACATTAATAGTTCCAATAATCAAAAACCCATTCATTATTTTTATACACATATCCAAAATGCCTCATTTTGCTATTATTTCCTTTATCTTTGCTTTTTGGTCTTCCTTTCCATTTTATTCTTAATCATTTTCATTTCTTCATCTTAATCTTGTTAATCTCAAATCCATGTTTTCATTGTATCGTATGTAAAAGATTTATTCCTTGGTTTCTTATTTTTCTTGAAGAGCTAATATTAGGGAACCCCTCTTTATTATTTTATCTATATTTATGGATGAATTTTTTGCATCAGTATTAACATTAGGGGTTTCATGAGTACATGTATATGAAATGAAGATGCCATTGAGAAAGTTGTTAGTAATATGGTCATATGTTGTTGGGATATGGTCAATCTCCTCATCTGATGGGGTCTCAACATTACCCATTGATGCGTAACAAGTGGTGCTAGTATCCAAATAGATGTTCTATAAATCTTGTAAGTATGAACAACCATTTTTCTTTACTTGCTTATACTTTTGCATGAGGTATACTTGATATTAGCATCTTAGTAACTAAAACCCCTAAAAATCATCCCAACACTTATATAACATTCTTATTAAAATAAGAAAGTTCCATACACTTTTACAAGCACTTGGTTTTTTTACAATTGGATCTATGGTCCTTTTGTGATTGATAATTTTTTTGATAATCAACTAATCATTTAATGCTTTCTTAAAATGATGGATCTTGTTCTTAAATTGGTCATGAGTGTATAACTTGTTATCTCTTGTTGAACTTTAGCATTATGTTCTTCCATCTTTCAATATTAAAAGTTGATGTTGGTATGTTATGTGCTTTTACCTACTCAATCATCAATTCTATAAATGTCATTTCTTTAGCATCCAAATGGCTGATTCATTTACTACATCCTCTTGTAATGTATTTTTGTAAATGATCACGTATGTGAGAGGAATAAAATACATTCAGATACATCACATCATCATAACAAAAGTAAGAGACAATTCTAACAAATCATAAAATAAATTTTTTTAGTGGCTATACAAATGTATCTATTAAGCAAAGATAATTATGCATTATAATTTCATAGTTAATCTAACTCTATAACTCAAATAGGTACATTAACTCTTTGGTATTCAACATCTATTAGCTATCATTTGTTTATATAAATGCATGCAATTACCATATCATAATTTATTTATAGAAATATCTCATAATAACCATCAAATGGTTATAGCAAGGAAAACCAAGATTCAATAAACAACATATTGATGGTAAAACATTTGATTATGATTTATTTTGTGTTGGTAATCGAGATAAATTTATAAGTCAAGATGACACAATATGAGAAAAAAAAGTAGTCAATTAGACAAATAAAAAATCAAAATAAAAGCTTCAATGTATCTTAATGAGGCGTAATTAAGATAGTTTTAAGGAAGACAACAAACTATTGCCTCTATATAATAGGGTGGGTTCAGGGTAGGGATTACATTTCCCATCCCTGACCCCTATTTCCAAATCATCCCCCATCCCCGTCCCTGATCCCCATCAAGGAAAAAAATGTTCCTCCATCCCCAACCCTGGTGAGTAAGAGACCCAGATCCCCAATTGCTTTTGACAATATTACACGAATCATTTTTTTTTTTGCTCTATTTTATAGGGTAGCTCTTAATGTATGTTCATCCCAAGTTTCTTGCGCATGGAAAAAAAATATTGAGTCCAAAGAACTTTCAATAAGTTTTTTTTAGTAAAAATAAAATTTCATTAGAAAAGAAAAAAAAATGATACAAATGCAAACAAACTAAAACATCACAATCAACCCAATTACAAACCCTTACTTCCTTTCTTAAAGACCAAACTGCCAAGCTGATTGTTTCAGCATCCCTCATTTTAATGAAGGACTTTGACATTTTCATTATATTTCCATTAAGCCTTGTTACTCATTCCCATTGAACACTATCAATCTGTCATTGATATTTTGAATCTAAAATAATAGAGTATTCAACCTGAAAATGTTACTAGATATATGCAATCCATTATTTAACTAGTTTGGCATCTTTCACAGCTCGACTAAGTCAACTAACAAATGAAGTTCAAAAAAATTGAAATTCTAATTTTTGAATGAGACTACATGGTTACAAGACATGCTTGAATCAGTGAAAGGATTGCCATTGTTCATTTGTTAGTTGACTTATCTAACATACTGATGCCATTGTTTTAATAATCTCATTAGAACATGAGAGCAACTGAGATAATGAAAGTCTAATCTCATAAATGAATGGTAATGACTTGTTTGTCGTTGGATATATTTAATCTCATAAAATATTTTAGCCACATTATAAAATTCTTACAACCTCTCACAAATCTCTTTAGCTAAATCACAATCTTTTTCAGTTGGCAAACATTTATACAAAGGCTTTCGTTGTTTTAACCGATGAAACACATATTTATAAATTAAAAAAACATTAAGCATCAAGTACATCGATTTCCACCAGGTCTTATAATCAATAATCAATTTTTTTGAACTTGATATTTGTAACTGACATGTTACTTCTTTAAAAGCTTACTGTATTTTGGGTGATGCTACCTTAAAAGCCACACTATTTTTAACTATTTCTACATCTTCTACAATGATCATCAAACCATCTTGGACAGTTAAGTTGAGAATATAAGCACAACAACGCATATGAAACAATTTTTCATATAACATAAGTTCACTAATGTTAAGCTTATTCAAGATAATCTCAACGATGAAATCATTAGTTGAGCAATTATTAAGTATCATTGTTGATAATTTATTATCAATATTTCAATCCATCATGCAATCCACTAAAATGTTAGAAAGTGCTTCCAAAGTGTGTAGAAAAGGCACATAAACAAACATAAAAATGCAACATTAATTTAGTAGTAAGAACAAGTCTCAAATATTTGTTTCAAAATTAAATTAGCTTGCTTGTAAAAAACTAGTAATACAAAAAGAACTTTGTTAATGTATTAAGAAAATTAAATTTTAAAGTAACATGTTAAAAACTAAATACCTCATAATCAGACTTTTCATCTCCCAACTATCATCAATGAAATGCATCATGATAGCAATAAAGCCTTTTTTTTATTTATAGTCGTCCACATATTAATAGTTATTACAACCTTAGTAGGATTCTTTTCCAACAAGTGCAATGTTTTTGATTTCTCATTATCCTATATCTTAAAGATGTCACTTTTGGTAGTATAGAACCTTAAATAGAGGTTAAAGACCAATTGCATATTTCCTAAATACACAATGTTCAACTATTGAAAATGGGTATTCATATAAAATTATTATGGTGGGTAGGTATTTTTTTGAAGCATCTTGATCAAAATGATAATTATTAATACACACTTTTCCAACAGTCATTCTTAGTTCTTTTACTATAATTTGTTGCCTTATATCTTCATAACACCTTCTTAGGCAAATCTTATAATGGTCATGCAAATGAGTTAATTTTCTTTTTATACATTAGCATTGGGGCTTGATTAGGTAAGTTCGAATCATCAAATAAAATTTCATTAAATTTTGTGAAAAATTTAATGGGTGATTCACTTGGAGAACCAATTGGAGTTAATGAAGCTGGAGTTTGTGAGTGTTTAAGTTCAACCCCAATTAGAGATTGATTGTTACCAATATGTGTCATTGATTTAGAACTTTCATCTTTATTTTCAATATTTTAAAACTGTAAATGAAAGTTAGAAAGCAAAAAAATCCCATCAATTATAAATCTAAAAATAAAAAAATAACATTAAACATGAATTAAATAATAAGTATATATGTATATGATGACCTTTGATTGATGAATATCACTTCCAACTTATATCAAATACAAAAAACATAAACCCAATGGTTTAAGTGGATTCGATCAAACCATTAATTAAAGTACAATGAGGTTAATCAATGTGAATTTTTAGAATATGATAAAACTAAAAATTATAATGACATAAGTCTCTATTAGTAGTTGTTTTTCAATTTAGTCATTATTCAAATTATAAAAACAATAAACAATAAAACTAAAATTTTGATAAAATAACATATGGTAACTGGGATATGGAAATCTGAAGAATTTTTTCATAGCTATCTCTTTGCATTAATCAATAAATCATAAATCAATCTATGCAAACCAAGTTACAACTTGTGAGTTTTATAGGAACTTGCAAAGTTGTTATTTGGAAATAGATTGAAATCTATTTGAGGGAGAGACTTTAAACTTGCAACTTGCGAGTTACAAAATTTCAGATCTATAACATCTATTTGAGATTTCAAAAATCAGAAACCGGACTTGTGAGAGGACCGTTGCGGGCTTGTGGCGTTGCCTCACTTGAGAGCGAGAGAGAGATGATAGACAAAGATGATAGACCGTTGCGGGCTTGTGGCGTTGCCTCACTTGACTACTAATTACTGAAGATGATAGACAAAGAACAAAAGAAGAAGAGTAGGGTTTCAATTTTCATCCGCCACCGCAAGTTCTTTTCTCTGTTCTTTCTTATTTGTCTGTTAAGTTATTGAGTTAATTAGTTTAGGTCAGTCAGTAAAAGATAGTCAATAGATTCTCGAGAGTTTTAATTTTTTGTCTTTTAATCTTTTTGAGTTTTTGTTATTTGTGTAATTGCATTTAATTAATTGTTATTTGTTAATCAAATAATATATAATATTATAATATAAATAATATATAATATTATATATATATATATATATATTAATCGGGGGCAGGGCGGGGCAAGGATTGCATTCCCCATCCCTGTCCCCAAACCCGACCGGGGATTTAGTTTATCCAAGGTTTTAAATTTTGCAATGTATCGGCCGATACACATTATTTTGGAAGAGTTTTGATACACGAAACATGTATAATTAGATGGTTTCATATTTTTTCATCCGTATTAGCCTTGAAACGTTTTGATACACAT
This sequence comes from Nelumbo nucifera, assembly GCF_055504915.1. NCBI lineage: Eukaryota > Viridiplantae > Streptophyta > Magnoliopsida > Proteales > Nelumbonaceae > Nelumbo > Nelumbo nucifera. The sequence goes on along the minus strand of NC_142653.1, from coordinate 50,528,529 downwards.
TATGTATCAACCGAATTTAATTTCCCTCTCCTTTTTAAATTTAATTTTAATTTATTTATTCTCTCTCTCATTAATATTGATTTTAATTAAGCCTTCAAGTTTGAGACTTCACTAAATGCTAATATTATTTAATTAAATGCTCATTTGAGTTACCTTTAATTATGACATTTAATATGTCATTAAATGTTATTTAAGTCAAATATCTTGTTAAAAATCGAAAGTAACAAGTTTCGAACCCAAGTTATTTGCTTACAACAATAATTAAGTAACATTTATTCCAACCTCAATTGCTTATTAAAGCAACATGCTTTTTTATACTTAAAGTAATCTTTCTTGCCTTGGTGAATGTTTCCCAACAAATTCTAAAATTTGATTATTAATATTTATATAATAATAAGTTGAGTACAAATTATATTTATTTATTAAAAATTAAGGTATATATTAACTTGCATACATAGTAAATATTATCTAAATCTATATATATAATAAATATTAACTAATAAATGACTTCAAAAAAATATTAGTACATATACACAAATATATATTTTAGTTTTATTAATTTTCAACGGTTACTAATTATATCCCGATACTTTATGTAAATCATTAAAGAATGATTTTTATGTTTAAATAAATTAGTTATAATCATATAAAACTCATTTTTATTGTTGTTCATATTTTCTAAGGATCTTTATTTTATTTTATTTTCTAGTGTATCCATGCGTATTTTGATTTTTCATCCGTATCTATGTGTTTCCAAAACATATCTCGATACGTCTCTTAAAATTACCTTTCCGATACAACTTGCATTTCCAATACTTTGTACCTTGGTTTTAGCCCCATCCCTGACCTCGACCCCGGCCCTGCCAAAGCACTCCCCATACTCGACCCCATCGGGTCGGGGAGGCCGGATACCTGTTGGGGACGGGGAAAATTGCCATCCCTACTCTCTCTCTCTCTCTCTATCCTTCTCCTTCTTTCTCATTGTTAATGATAAAATTGTCTTATTTAAATCATATTTCTCCCCCCTCTCTATCCTCTCTCCCTCTCTCACGATTAATGGTAAAAAATCTATTCTTTAATTAGATTTCTCTTTGGTCACCATTCAAAAAGTGTGATAAAGCAACTAAACGAGTACAAACCTTGTATAATATAAGGGAACATGCTAATAGAGCACCTACATGCTACTATACTTTTCATAACCAATTGAAAACTACAAGATTCACAATCTTTTTACTAGAAAAAAGAAAAAAAACTTATATCAAAATAAATGGAAATGATTATCAATTATTGAAGATTTAGAATGTTCTTACAAGGTAAGATTGATAAATAAATCATTATCGGTTACTAATTCAAAAAATTGTTTAGGTGCATGGAATTATCATGTTGCAATGGATTTATGTTGTTTTGGTTCATTATGAATGAATCATTTTATGGAGTCTATTAGATTAATTCTATCTATTCCTTGGTAGGGGGAACTAGAAATTTTATAAGTGGAATGTGGTAATGCCTCTTAAAAAATTGGATGGGGGTTTGATGCTACACTATCATGTTTGATAGTGTTACAATCAAGCCATTATGGGGAGAAGTTGTTGGAGGGTGGTTTCCTTGGATCTGTCTAGTATGGGTGGGAATTTTTCACCCAACCCACTGAATCCATCTCGTATCTAACCCACCCAAGCCACCCATTTACTTGGCGGGTTGTGTGATCAACCCATCATCCAATCCGCCCATTTAAGTGGGTTGGGTTGGATTGGGTTGTGGATAACCATTGGGTTAATCATTACAGACATAAGTATTAATTCCTTAGCCTTTTTTTTAATTTTCTTCATTTGAATTAAATAATTTATAATTAATGCGAAATAGTTACGGGTAGAATGGTTTGGTTTCTTCATGCTTTGCCCGGCCTGGACTGCCCAGTCCGGCCCGAATCTGGATCGACCCGATTTACTTATGATGACCCACTTCGGTCCCAAACCCGTGTACAAACCTAATATGGCCGATCCAAATCAATCCACCATTGACTAAACCGGTCCGGTCCGGTCTGACCAAACCGATCCAGATCTAAATGGTTCAAACACCCTTGATGTGATTAGCTTGAAGATAATCTAATTAGATAGTTCAAATTGGTCTGACTGGTTTGAACCTAAGTGGTTCGGTCAAACCCGAAATCTGAACATAGTCAAATGGCTTCGCCGCTTGTGTAAAAATAACATGCATGTAATGTGATTTAAGTCTACACCACTTATGTAAATAGTAATTATTATTACCACCAAGCTATGACCAACTTATTTATTAATAGAGATTTAGTTTGTTTTTTTAAATCTATAAATATAAGATTAATGGGTTTGGACAGGTTAGATTGAATTAAAGTGGGTTTGGATTGAACCCAATTGGGTCATTAATGGGTTGGCAGTTTATATGGATTGGGTTGAAGCTCAACACAAGGCAAACCCAACCCAACCCGCCTAATTACCACCGGTGCTACTTCCTAGTAGCCAAATTATGTTGGTTGTGATTTTAAAGCCCATAATAATTTCCTAATCATGGGTGGTAGGAATTACATCCTTGATCATAGCATTTCTTGTATATTCCCTAGTAGCTTGGTAACCTTGATTGTTATTTATGGTTCTTGATAGGGCATAGTTCAATCAAAATAGAGGTTTATCTTGTATATTCCCTAGTAATTTGTGCTTTTCATCTTTAAAAGCTTATCCAAACTCAAAAGGAAATAAGATGATTTGCTTCATGGACCAAAGGTGGAGAAAAATCTACTAACGAATATATATATGTGTTTGTTTGTATATTTTTTGGTAGATATATATTTGTTTGTTAAGACATTTTTTAGCATTCTTACAAAAAATGGACATTTTTTTAGCTTGCATCCCTGTATCTTTGATTCTTTCTTTGTAAGGCATCTTAAATTTCAGGGAGTTCTATCAATTTATGACACCATTTTTGTTTTTATGAATTTTCATTTTTTAGATTAATTTTCACCATCATTTCCTCTCTTGTCATAGTAAGTACTTCAAAACCCATCCTTATTGCAATAAAAAAAAATGTTACCAACACGAAGGTAAATGAATAAATAATACCACTAACCCCACTCCTTGTTGCGGGTGAGTTTAAATAGCACTGCATTTTTTATTTTTCAAAATAAAAAATCATAAAATTTAGAGGGATTTGAGCAAAAGGGAGATAATTTGACCAAGAAATTTCATTGGCTCAGCTTGAAAGGAGTAGAAATGCAATTATGTAAAGTGTAAAATTTTATATTTTGTATTATTTTATTTGTATTTATATTGTATAAATTTGCATTTATACTCATTCCAAACAGAGCCTTAAAATACAAATACAAATATGTAAATTACAAAACCTTATACAAATACAAATTTGCATTTGAAACAGACATTGCCCGATTGCTACATGTCTCTACGTTAGCCGATTTATTCCTCCGGAATTCGCTATCCTATCAGATAGCGATTCTGGTATAACAAAAATAATGATATCAACACGTCACAACTCACACGATAAACCCAAGGTCCATACCCATGATGATCATATAATTCGAGAGACGGCTCATAACTCTGATAAAACATAAAGGCATAACAGAATTTTGTTTTGTATTCTTTTATAAACACATCGTACACCACTAATCTAGAACATTATATCATTTTAAGTGAACCCATGCAAATTATTCTAGTCTTGTGGTTTAAAATGAATTTGTAAGGGATACGGGAAAAGAAATTTGTACCATTAGCATTTCTCAAGGAAGGAAAGAAGAAAAGAAAAAGAAAGCAAGCTGGCAGTTCGACGACAGTGTTGTTTCTCTGGTGGAATCCTCTTCTCTTACCGTTTAGCTTAAGCACGAAGGCTGTTTCTGCTGGAGTAGAGCATCTTGAATTTGTGATGGATTTGAGGGAGCTATGGACAATCTTTGGTCCCGGCTTCGCCGGTGCAGTCTTCGGCGCCGGCTGGTGGTTTTGGGTTGACGCCGTCGTCTGCAGTTCCGTCAAGGTCTCCTTCGTCCATTATCTCCCAGGTTTTTACCTTTTTTTTTTTTCTTTTGTATCCATCTTCTACTCTCACCTTTGATCCCTATTCAGATGGTGATTAGATTTCTGGTATTCATTTTTGTTTGTCCTCTGGCAGGGATCTTTGCATCGTTAGCCGCTTTGATGTTCAACTGCGTCAGAAGAGAAGACATTGATTACTCTCCATACGAAGAGGGAGAGTGGAGGTCAGTTGTTTATTTCTTCTATTCACATATAGTGTTCTTATTTATTTGTAAATTTATATCGTCTAAACTTCAATTTTCCCTTTTTTCATTATATATTAGAATTATTGATCTCTGATGCTTCTGCGCTTTTTTGTGGGTTTGGTTTTTGCTAAAAACGAACATCAACCAGTTCAGTTCATCAGGATCACATTGTTTTAGTCCACTGTGTATACTGTGGTAGGATATATTTGGGATTTAGTAGTCAAGTGGTGCATGCGATATGATAGCTCAGATTCGATTCTGCTTGGCAGGTAAAAGTTGATAGTTTTTAACTCGGAAGACAAAAGAACACGTTTAATCATCATTATTATTCTATAATCAAATATATCAACCATACCTGATTGTGTAGATCCGAATGCCATTGTTTTAGCTGTTACTGGTTAGAACTTCGGTCATCCAGTCTCTCTCTAATCAGAGTGTGCTGATCTTCTTGAGTTATCAGGCAACTGTAATGGATCCTCAAGAGCCTTACGATGGGGTTTATACAACCTGAAACTCAGAGTTGACCAGGAATCCTAATATCAAATCAAATGGCTAGGATTAGTTGTCCTTATCCATACTGTCCTCTCACATCTAAACTTTCCCACATCAGATCCTTATTAGAATTAAAGTTTCATACATCAGTTATCAGTTCATCTAGAATCCTGGAAAGGTATCTGGGTGAAAATCATTAAGTTGCCACTTTTTTCTAGGATTGGTGAAATTTTTGCAATTTAAGAAAGTCGGCCTTGGTTTATATATTCTATGAAATTCCTTATGTAGGCTTGGCATGAAGAACTGTAAGTGGTGACTAATCTAGTAGTTTCTTGTCTGCAAAGTGGAAATTGAGGTGTGCGGACTCATAGACAGGCCATGAGGGCGATAGGATGCATTGCTAGGGAGATCAAAGCAACATGTTCTTGGGTTAGAAGATCTTCAAATGGTTATGCCCTGAGGGCAATAGGATGCATTGCTAGGGAGATCCAAACAACATTTTATTGGGTTAGAAGATCTTCAAATGGCTTAACAAATTTGTTAGCCAAGCAAGGGGTAACTAGAAATCAAGTGTTTTGGGCTGTAATGTAGTAATCCCTTTGGGGCCAGACTATGTTAGTTTGGTTGTTATCTTTCTATAAGTTTTAATGAGATCTAATGTTATGGATAAAAAAAAAAAGATTCATATAGACAGCCACAAAAGGTTGAGGTTAAAACTGAATTGAGTTGAGAAAGTGATTACAAGTGGGAGAAAGAAGACCTATTTGGATGGAGTTGAGAAGGTTTTTGAAGTGAGTTGATGTCATGTGGAACCTAGATAAACCTTTATCTAGGATGAATTTTTACTTGCAAGCTTTGCAGGCCTTACTCCTGTGGTCCAACTTGGAACTTGGAAGACACTGAGAACTAGGAAAAGAATATTAGTAATAGCTTTCCTTTCGACCATTCTCTGACTGGCATAGGAATTTGGACCTGTTGCAAGTTTGGCTGTGTCTCTTGTGCTTCCTTCATTTGTGCACTTTTCTCCAATCCTAATCCTCCTCCTATTTATGGTCATGGCTGTGTGAAGCAGACAGTCCCACCCTAGACCCTAGTTTAAGCCTTTTGTTCTTTTTTGATAAATGATGAAATTTTATTAAATCATAAAAGGTTTGAGAATGAAAGCTCACACGAGTTGCAGCCTCCCCAACAAATTACAAGGAAATTACTTACAACACAGATCACAATTGAGCCCAGAATAGGTCTTCCCTATTTGCCCTTTGCTTGGCTAACACATTTGCCAAAGCATTTCCTGATCTTCCCACCCACTGTATAGAAGTAGACATATTCCTCGTCAGCCATTTGAACTACTTGATTTCATTTTTGTAGCACCAAGCAGCGTTCTGGGGGTTATTCAGTCAGTTCACCACTACTTTAGAGTCCTCTTCAATAATCAAATAATCCACCTCCATCTGGTTTGCAAAAAGAACCCCTTGTACAGCGGCTAGTAATTCTGCCCTAATAGAATCTCCATGTCCCAGAGGACCCGAGTACAGCAAGACTGTCTCTCCATTCTGATTTCTCAACACTCCCCCCATTCCAGAAGGTCCTGGATTGCCTAGGTTGCTCCCATCAAAGTTCAGTTTCACAGATCCTGCAGACGGGGGAATCCACCTCATAGCTACCCAGATCTTAGTGGAGGAACAGCTTGCTACTGTATGCTCCCATCAAAGTTCAGTTTCACAGATCCTGCAAGCAGGGGAATCCACCTCATAGCTACCCTGATCGTAGTGGAGGAACAGTTTGCCACTGTCATCCAGTTTCTCCAAAGATCACTAAAGGAGAATTGCTGAAAGAGCTCCATGGTTTTTAGCCATTGTATTGCCCTATTCAGAACACAATCCTTCAAACCAAGGCTGTTCCTCTCCTTTTCTTGGAATATTCTTGCATTTCTTTCCTCCCATAAGGTGCAAAGCAAAGCTGCCCGAGCACATCTCCACATGACTCTCTCTCTTTTTTTGGGCCAAGAGAAGGTAGAGTGGTCAAAATCATGCATACATCTGCTGGTAGTTTCCAGCTACACCCAAACAATGAAAGGAGCCAAACCCATAACTCTTCTGAGAATGGATAGGGAATCAATAAGTGATAGCAATCCTCCCCATGAGCTCTACGGAGAACGCACCAATTGGGAGCAATACACAAGAGATGTCTTCTCTTTTGTAGGTAATCTAAAGCGTTTAATTTCCCAAGGTACACTTCCCAACAAAAGGCCATGATCTTTGGGGGAATTGGCCTACACCAAACTTCCTTGAAAGGGAACAATTGATAACTAGGAGAAAGGTAAAGAGACTTGAAATAAGAGGTGCAAGTGAAGGTCCCTTTGGGCCTCGGAACCCACACCCTCTTATTTGACTCCGTTGGGTCCAAACAGACCTGACTGAGGAGGGAGAGAAAATCAGTCAAAGAATCAACTTCATTATCCCTTAACCCTCTACGAAAGCCAAAATCCCAATTCAAAGCCAAAGGAGTTCCTGATGTTGAAACAAATTTTGAGACCCATTTTTATAAAGAGAGATAGAGTATAACAAGGGGAAAAGGTCTTTTAAGGGGTTATTTCCCACCCAAACATCCTCCCAAAACCGGACAGTTTCCAGAACAGACTTCATACCTAACATACCTGAAATTGAGGAAGGGTGTTATGAATGGCCTTCCAAGGTGCTGCCGAATTAGCCTGTCTTGATACACCAGCGTCCCATCCATCCTCTGAACTACTGTGGATGCTTGCAGTCACCTCATGCCATAACCTCTCTTTTTCCAAAGGCCAACACCAAAGCCATTTCCCTAGCAAAATGCTAAAATTTTTTAACCACCCTTGCTATGCCCAATCCACCCTCCTCTTTACTTCTGCACACAACTTCTCACCTAACCAAGTGATCCTTTTTTGTCTTGTCCTGGTTCCCATAGGAAATCTCTCATTAATTTCTCCAACTTCTTTGCTTCCCTAGGTGGTATCCTAAACACAAACAAGAAGTGGGTAAGTTCGCCAAAGTAGCCTTTATTAAAGTGATCCTACCTCCTAGGGAGATGTAGTTCTTCTTCCATGAGGCTAGTCTCTTCTCAAACTTTTCCACCACCAAGTCCAAAAGCTACTCTCCCTAGGGTTTGCCCCTAACAGAAGCCCTAAGTAGGACATAGGCCAAGAAGAGATAGAGGGTCTCCTTGTCTTATTCCCCCTTAAAGCTAGAAAGAAGTCCACCATAGTTCCATTTACTAACACAGAGTAGTGGCAGTTCCTGACACATCCCATGACCCACTTGCACCATCTTCCCCCGAACCCGAAATTTACCATCACTTCCTTCAAAAAAGCCCAATCAACCAAGTCAGGTCTTTTCTAAGTCCAACTTACAGACCACTCCCTTCTTCCTACCCTTCTTAAAATTCTCCACACTTTCATTTGCAATGAGAATCTGATCGGTTATTTGCCTCCCTTTCACAAAGGCTCCTTGGTTTGGTGCAATAATGGTAGGCAGTACTAGCTTTAGTCTAAGAGACAACACCTTTGCAATTACCTTATACAAACCATTAACCAAGCTGATATAGGTTTGGAATCTTTTTGGTGTAAGGCATCCTTCTTCTTTGGGGCCAAAGCAATGAAGGTGGAGTTCAACCCAGGATTAATCACTCCCCTCCTATAAAACTCATCAAACACTAGCATTAAATCCTTTTCCAATATTTCCCAGCAATCCTAATAGAAGGCCATTGTAAATCCATTTGGGCCCAGAGCTTTTGTTCTCTCCATGGAGAAAACAACTTCCTTTATCTCCTCCACTTCATTCCCCCTTTCCATCTTTTCTCTGTTCTCAACCCCAATACTTGGCCAATCCAAACCTTCCAGCCAAACCCTCTCACCTAATGGTATCCTAAAGATGGACTTAAAGTGATCTATAAATGCCATTGCTATCTCCTTCGGGTGAGTGAGGACTGAGTCCTCAACTTCCAATCTAGAAATAGAATTCTTCCTCCTCCTCCCATTTGCTACTGCATGAAAAAAGACTTGTATTTCTGTCTCCCTCCTTCAACCATTTACAACGAGATTTTTGTCTCCAACTACTCTCCTCCTTACGTACACAATCCTCTAGCTGCCTCCTTGGTCTCCCTCGTTGTACCTTGTCTTCTTCTGCAAAATCTCCTCATTCTTCTATTTAATCCATCAATGTACTCTTTCTTTTCTCAATTCTACCAAACTCCAAGAGATTCCATTTTTGATCTTTGCTTTCAAGAATTGGAGCTTTTTGTGAAACCTCATATGGTCATACCTTCCCATTCCATTGAAGGGTGACATTGTTCCCACCATTCTCTAACTTTCTTTGTGAACTCCAGGTGATGTAGCCACATATTTTCAAATCTGAATGGGGTGGGCCCATCTCTTCCCCTTTCCTCCTTGCAGATCACAATGGGCCAATGATTAGAAGTAACTCAATAAGCCTTGGGAGTGCTCTAGAGGATAAATTTCCCCAATGTAATTCTCAATCTGTGGAGAAAAGAAACCTGTCCAATTTGGAACAAAGTGGGTTCGACTGAAGATTAGACCAGGTGAAAGTCATATGGGATAAAGGAATCTCCTCAAGTTCAAAGGCATCCACAAATAGGTTGAAATTCTTCATACTTGTAATAACACTTTGATTGGGATTGTTAGTCTCTATAAATCTAATCACATTGAAGTCCCCCCCCCACCCCCACCACAGACCATGGTCCATCCCACAAGCCCCTAATATCACTCAATTCCTCCCATAACTCCATCCTTTCCCTATATTTGTTTGGTCCATATACATTCGTTAGCACCCATTCAAACCCATCCTCCACTTGCTTAAATTTCAGAGAAACTGTGTATTTACCTATTAATTCCTCCATCCCCATCAACATATCCTCCTTCCACAATGTCACAATCCCTCTAGAGGATCCCCAAGATGGAGCAGCCACCCAGCTAATCCACCTTGTCCTCCATACACTTCTTGTCCATCTGCTATCAAATTCCATTCTCTTGGATTCCTGAATAAGCACTACATCCGGATTGAATTTCCTACTCACTGCTTTAATTGTAGCTCTCTTCCTTGCACTCCCCAATCCCCTCACATTCTAGCTAAGTATCCTCATGAAATCTCTTTTTTCTGCTCCCTTCCTACTCCCCCCTTCACTTTAACCCTTTCCTTCTCTCACCCTTGACACTAAATTGCCTATCTCCTTCTACATCCCTTTTCAGTCCCTCAACCTCACTTAGCTTTCTTTTCTTGGTCTTACTCCCCTCCTTTTTCTTTTGCAAGAATGCTTTTAGGTCATTTGGGTCCTTTAGTTTACATCCCAATTTACCTACAAATTTTGTAACAGAATCCTCCCTTCTGGACTCCTCTAAATTTTGTAACAGAATCCCAATCTACGCAAGTTGGGAATGTGTGACATTTACTCCCAACTTGAGGGGGAGTGTTGAAGATTAATCAGTTTTATGATGTTTTATGTTAGTTGTTAGATAGGAGGTGGGGACCACAGTAGTTATGTGAGTCCAAATTTTGTTATGTTTTTGAGTCTTTTATATGCTGTTTTATGTTTTGCCGCCCTATAGGGGCATAGTTGTCTTTGTACTGTTCTTATATTTTTTAGTATAAATAATAAGTGAAGGGGGGCGGCCAGATTATTGCTCTCTTTTCTTTTCAAGGTCTCTTCTTCTCTTCTTCTCCTTCTCTCTTCCTTCTCTCTTCAAGAAACTACTTTTCTTTCATATTTTTTAGTTCAGCAGATTTCTACTTGTTTCGTGTAAGTCTGCTGAAACCATGCCTATCTCCTTTAGCCAGAGTTAGCAGCTCTCTACCTTAGTTCTCAGACGAAGGGTCGCTCTTGCTGGAACCCTAGTCTGTGCAGGGCTTTAGATGGGTGAGATCTGGTTCAAAGCAGGTCCAACAGGCTGTGGTTAAGTGGAAGAACCATCCAGTTGAGGATGCAACATGGGAGGACATCTCAAGACTGCTGTTACAATTCCCTAACTTCAACCTTGAGGACAAGGTTGATTCTGAAGTGGGTGGGGTTGATAGGATCCTGGACCAGCACAACAGTATGCAGACAACAACTAAAGCCCAGGCTCAACACCCTCCAAATCTGATCAGTGAAGGCAGTAGCTCAGGAAGAGTATCTTGTGTAGTTCAGCCCATCAAGTTCGTCTACACCAGGAAGCCACATCAGCATAACTAACTCGACAGTCCCATGTGCAGGGAGGCAGCTTGACAGTAGCCTATTTTGATTGAATATAAATAGCACGAGAAAACCCTATAAGTGCATGAAAAATATCTGAATTACTTTTCTTCTTCAACCTCTCTTCTCTTCTCCTCTTTTTCATTTCAGGAGGAAGAGCTCCCTTGAAGAAGCTCATTAGAAGTGTTCTTATCAGACACACTAGGAATTTCAGACTCTCTAAGGTTCTCCTTGAAACCTAAGTTCCAGTGCAGCCTTGAAGGGTGAGAGTGCTGGCCAATAAATCAGACACCGGTCTACCCTTGAGACTGGAAAGCAAAGAGTGAGGGAAAGCTCTTAACCAAAGGGAATGCCCAATCCAAATATCCTCCCAAAACCTAATTTTTTGACCTAAAGCCAAATCATACCTGACATAGTTGAGGAAAGTAGGAAGAATCTCATAAATGGCCTCCAAGGGGTGGCTAAGTAGCTCTACATAGAAAACCAACATGCATCCATTGCTTGACATCCCATGAATACTTGCAACAACTTTATGCGATAACCTCACATTTTCTTTGGGAAACCTCCATAGCCATTTGCTAAGCAAAGCCAAAATTTTCATCTTGACATTACTAATCCCCAAACCCCCTTCTGCCTTTAATTTCACCACCTTCTCCCATCTTACCAAATGATCTTTCTTTCTTTCTCCCCGACTCCCAAAGAAAACCTCTTGTGATTTTTTCAATTTTCCTCGGTACCTCTTGGGGCATCCCAAAACATGACACGTGGTTGATTTAGGGTTGTCACCTAGGGGTGTTAAAGTCTTTTTTTTATTCAAATAATTTGCAATAAGTGGGCTAGCTACTCTACTAGCCAAATCATTAAAATTATAAAAAAGTATCCTGTATGGGAGTTCCCCCTCTTAATTGGGGAGTTCTCTCTCTTTAAGTGGGAGGGACAGGTGTCCTTCACCTAGGAAGAGGGGGTAGTTACATAACCACCTCACTCCCTATTTAAGCTCCTTAAGGGGAAGCTAGATACACACAGAGAGACTCTTCGGAGAAAATTTTCACAAGAGATTCTTAAGAAAAGCAAAGATAAGGAGAGAAGAAAAGAGAAGTGCTCAAGGGAAGGCAAGGAAGGAAAAATCTCACTAATACAGGTAGAGAAAAGGAAAGTCCTCTCTGTGAATACTTCCTATTTATGTCTTCTGCTATGTATCCTTCTTTCTCTCCCTTTTGTTATTACTTTTGAGAAAGGAAAAAGAGGGAAATAAACCATCTATAACTAGGGGCCTTTATTTGGTTGATTATGGTCCCTCTTTCAAGACAAAGTTAGGGATTAAACCATCTACAGTCTAATTCTCGAAGATTGATTATGGTTCCCTTCAAATGAAAATGAAGAGTAAGGGGGAATGAACCATTTACAACCAAGTGCCTTTACTTGGTTGATTATGGTCCCTCTTTCAAGACAAAGTTAGGGAGTAAACCATCTACAGTCTAAATCTCAAAGGCTGATTATGGTTCCCTTCAAATGAAAATGAAGAATGGAGGGATGAAAATCGTCTACAATCAAATATTCAATTTGATTGACTACGGTTCCCTTTTTGTATGCAAAATTCCAAGGAGTAAGGCTGTCTACAATCAGAATTTCATCTGATTGACTACAACTTATTATGAAGAAAGGAGTGAGAAGGAAATTTTCTTTGTATTAAAGAAAAGATAAATGTATTGCTGTATAGTTTCTCAATTGTATTTTCTTCTCTTTCTTCTCATTCTTGTACACCTGATGTAAAAGAAAAGCAAATGAAAAGTTCTTTTTTAAGTATCCTATTGTTCTTTTCTTTTGTTCTATGCGTTCATTTCTCCAAGTCAGAATCAAAAGGTATTCTCTACTTTCTTGTTGGGATGTAATTAAGGGGAACAATCCGTATGATTCCTTGAATGGGCCTTACCCAAAATAATAAAAACTCAATCACTTGATTGAGTGAATTATGTTGCGTGAGAATTTATTAAAATTTTCACACCAACATAATTTTGGCATGCCCGGTGGGACCCATTTTCCTTTTCATCTTTGACTTAGAGTATAGAACAAAAAAGAAAAAAAAGAATGTATAAGTCTTATATCAATATTATCTACTTACAGGAAGAAATATCTCAGACATGGCACCTAAAGTGGTTGTCTACTACCACAAGTTGACTGCTACGGAGAAGGAAAAGACAGGAGGCTCTAAGAAGCCTTCCTACAAGGCAACATTTACTGTGGACGTGAATCCTCTTGCTGTTGTTACTATGTCTTCTGTCACCAAGGTGGAGAAAAAAATCAAGGAGAAAAAAAGGAAGGTCACTAAGACCTCTCCTATGAGGAAAAGTCTACATGTTCAAGCCATGTTCAACTCTGCTAGGAAGGAAGGTTTCAAGCCACCAAGGGCAAATTCCTCCAAAAAGATTGCTTCGTCAATCTTGAATATCACAAGATCAATGGTGACTTCCCCAAAGAAGTCCACTAAAGCAAGGGCTAAGGTTATTTACCCTAGCCAAATCATGATAGGAACCATTCCAGTGAATCTTTCGATTCCTCCTACAACATGAGTCATGATTGTGACTATTTCTGAAGAGAAATCTACTCTTCAAACCTTCAACGAGGCTATAGGAGAAAAGGAAATAGATGTTCCTTCATCTACACAAGTGAAGCCCCGTGTAATTAAACTCGGAAATTCAAGTGGAAAAGGTTCTTCTTCTTGTGGAAAAAAATTATTTGTAATCAGAAGCCTTCAACTAGAATTGAAGGATCTTCAAAACAATCCCCAATTCCTGTTCGTAAGCCTAGATCCAAGAGGCCTCCAAAAGCTAAAAAGCTACAAAGTAGCACTCCCATTTCCCTTGCTGATTTTGCTGTGGAAAAATCAAAGAAGCAAAATCAAACATGGAAGCTAGAAAATGGGCTTTTATTTCTGGATACATGTTTGCTAAACAAGCAAATTTTTACTTTGCACTAGGGGCATATACCATGCCCAATGAAGAACTTAAACCTTATAAAGGCCCTATCACTAGAGCAAGAGCTCGATTGTTGCAAAGTTCTGAAGACACGTCAAGTTCAAGTTTGATCGGTGAGTCTGTCACTTCCAAAGTTCAACTAATCCAAGAAGATCATAAGTCTTCAATTCAAGAAGGTGAACAAGACAAATGATTCGGAATATTGTCAGTATCATAGGATGGTCAGCCATAGCATCAAAGATTGTTTTGTTCTCAAAGGTATCATCCAATCAATGATAAATAGGGGAGAAATTGAAATTGCAGAACCTCCTCCTAAAGAAACTATTGCAGCTGCAAATAATGTTTCTCTATTAGAGGAAGAGGGTCCTACCCTCCCTTCATTATATGAATTGATGCAAGAACCAAGTATGATGTGCTTCAGTGATTCTTCTGAGGATGAAACAAATTGGCAAACTGTAGTCAAGGAGGCAAAGGGGGCAGTCAAGCCCATACAAATTACACTCTCCAATTCTCCGGGCATTAAATTTCGGGGACGAAGAGCCTCCACAAAGAACAATAAGAAGAAAAATAAGAGGAAATTTAAGAAAAAAGTTCAAGTTGATTTTGAAGAAGAGTATGAACAACCTCCAAGGTTTCCAGTCACATTGAAAGAGTACATCCCAAAAGAAATCTTGGGAGAAAGTTACGATGAATTGGAAGTAGCACCATGTTATGTGGCTTCATGCAAAGAAAATGAAGAAAGAAAAGAAAATGAGGTGGATCAAATTACTTTGCAATATAGCCGAAAACACAAGAAAGAAAAGGATATAGATAGTTCTATTTCCATAGTAGAAAATGAAGAGCCAGGAGAGAAAAGGGAGTCAGAGTTGACTCAACAAGTTCAACAAGACAAGGAGGAAGACCATAGATTAGAGAATCTAATCAGGGTCCGACCTCAAGTTCAGAAGGCATTTCGAGAAACAAAATTGCGCATTGAATATGACATTCTTGCCCATCTAAAGCGCATTCCTGCATTATTAAGTGTTTATGATGCTCTCCAGCTTTCTCCAGAATTGAGAAAGGCATTAATTCAGGCATTGCTTAATCCTAAACAATTCAAAGATGAAGTTAATCAAATTGAAGTACAACCAGAGTCCCCAAAGGTTTGTGCTTCATGTATGGCATGCATATCTTTTGATGATGAAGACTTACAGCTTGGGACGGAATATCACAACCGCCCTTTGTATGTATTAGGAGTAATTGGTGATACTCCCATCAATAGAGTTCTTTTAGATTGTGGATCTACTGTTAACCTTCTACCCTTGAAAACTTTATTGGTTATTGGTATGACACCTTGCCAATTATCCCCTTCATGTTTGACCATTCAAGGGTTTAATCAAGAGGGGCAGAAGGCAATGGGTACCATTGCTCTGAAGATTGAAATTGGGGAGCTATATTCCGATGCTTTGTTTCATGTTATTGATGCAGATGCTTCGTATGATGTCCTTTAGGACGTCCATGGTTACACACATACTGTGTTGTCCCATCAACACTTCATCAATGTTTTAAGTTTAGCAAAGATGGAGAGGTAAAAAAGTGGTTGTAGATACAGTCCATTCCAAGGAGAAGAACATTATGCGGATGCTAAATTTTATAAATCTGCTAATTTTCATTCTTTCCCTTCTTCAAAGGAAGAAGTTAAAGAGAATGTTTGTTAGGGACTGCCTAACTCAAGGACTCTTTTGAGGGAGCCTGCCTCCTGAATGAGAGAGAGAGAGAGAGAGAGAGATTGTATTCCCAAATCGATAATCCCTTCCTAACTTCCTTTCCTTATTTATATACTGTTGTTACAATTCTGTTATACCAGCCTCTCCACTTGTCCAGTCCACTTGTCTAGTTTGTTATTTAGTTTGTTCTAGTGGTTGGCTGTCAGTTACATTCTTTTAAGGCTGGCGTGGCCTTTTCTTGTACACTTGTATTCCCTTTATTTGTGTCTCAACAGTCCCTCCTCCCTTGAAAGCGACCTTGCCCTCAAGGTCAAGATGTGGGAATCTATTATGTAAATCCAAGTAAGGTTCCCAAGCTGCATCCTCAATTGGGAGACCTGACCATACCACCAATGCCTCTGGTTCGATGTGATTCCCTTTGCGTATCCACCTGAAATCTGTTATCTGAGTGGGCTCAGTTTGAACTTGGCCATCTTCCGAGAATGATGGGAGGGTGGTTGTTATTGCTCCTGTTTTTGGCCATTTCTTCAATAGGGATACATGGAATACAGGGTGTAATTTTGATGTTGCTGGGAGGTCAAGCCTGTATGCCACCGACCCAATGTGTCCCACAATCCGAAATGGGTCGAAGTACCTAGGGCTCAGTTTGTTCCACCGGTGGCTTGCTACTGAAACTTGCTTGTATGGTTGTAATTTAAGGAAGACTTGCTCCCCAATCTGGTGCTAGACAAGCCTATGCCTTCTGTTGTAGGAGTCTGCCATCCATTGTTGGGCTCGATGGAGGTGGGATTTGAGATCTTGTAACACCCTATCTCGCTGGAGGAGTTGGTCTTCTACTGCTGCTACTACTGTAGACCCTTTCTCATATGGGAGTAGGGGAGGTGGGTCTCGTCCATATAGAGCCCGGAAGGGAGTCGTTCCTACTGCACTATGATACGTGGTATTGTACCACCATTCTGCCCAATGAAGCCACTTAAGCCACTGACGTGGCCTATCCCCTGCATAGCACCTTAGATAGGTTTCCAAACTCCAGTCGACCACCTCAGTCTGCCCATTTGTTTGAGGGTGGTAGCTGGTAGATTTGAAGAGTTTCACTCCCTGTAGTCGAAAAAGTTCTGCCCAGAAATGACTCATAAAAATAGGGTCGCGGTCTGAGACAATAGAGTTAGGGGTACCATGCAGTTGTGCCACCTCCTTAGTAAAAATTTCAGCCACCATGGAAAGGGGTGGGATAGAGGGAGAAAATGGCAGTATTTGGTGAATCTATCAACCACTACGAGAATGACGGACTTGCCATAGGAAAGGGGGAGCCCCATTATAAAGTCCATGGATATATCTGCCCACACTTGTGTAGGAATTGGGAGTGGTTGTAGCAGTCCTGCTGGAGACTGGGTATCCGCCTTATTTTTTTGGCAAATGACGCATTCGACTATGAATTTTTGGACCGAATTTCGCATGCCTTTCCAGTGGAATTGGGTGGCTAGTCTCTTGTAAGTGCGCATGATCCCTAAGTGTCCTCCTGCTGGGGATGAGTGGAAAACTTCCAGAAGCTGCTGAATATGGGCTGAATTTTGTGATATCACCATTCGACGTTTATACAACAACAAGTTATTCTCCACTGTGTACCCTGGGTGGCTAGTAGGGTCCTCTTGGACCTGTGAACGCAGCTTGCTCAGTTGTGGGTGCCTTTCAGCTTCTTCCCTTATCTGACCCATGATGGAACATGTTGGGCCCGTCAGAAGTAATGGAAATTGATGTAACCGTTTCTAGTCACGTACCAATTTTTGTGATGTATCAATTTTTTTTGGCTAAGTACCTCGTCATTTGACCTGGTGGTGAAGTGCCTTGGTGATGAGCTACTTGGTGGTGAACTCCCTGGTGGAGAACTGCCTGGTGGCGAGCTCCCTGGTGGAGAGCTGCTTGGTGGCAAACTCCCTGGTGGAGAGCTGCCTGGTGGTGAACTCCCTGGTGGAGAACTGCCTGGTGGCGAACTCCCTGGTGGAGAACTGCCTGGTGGCGAACTCTCTGGTGGAGAGCTGCCTGGTGGCGAACTCCCTAGTGGCGAGCTGCCTGGTGGCGAGTTCCCTAGTGGAGAATTGCCTGGTGGCGAACTCCCTGGTGGAGAACTGCCTAGTGGCGAACTCCCTGGTGGAGAGCTGCTTAGTGGCGAACTCCCTGGTGGAGAGCTGCTTAGTGGCGAACTCCCTAGTGGCGAGCTACCTAGTGGCAAGCTGCCTGGTGGCGAGCTCCCTAGTGGAGAACTGCCTGGTGGCGAACTGCCTGGTGGCGAACTCCCTGGTGGAGAGCTGCTTGGTGGCGAACTCCCTAGTAGCGAGCTACCTAGTGGCGAGCTGCTTGGTGGCGAGCTCCCTACTCCTAGGCGGCCTGTGACTCGGAGAATGGTGGAGCTCCCTGGTGCAGCACAACCCGACTCCCCTCTACATGAGGTGATCTTTCCTTTGTAGGCAGTGGGAGCTGAGGGACCTGCAAGAACTCCATCTTTTCCTCCTCTTTGTAGGCGGCGGGAGCTGGAGGACCTGCGAGAACTGAATCAGAGGACCTGGGGGTATTTTCCTGGCGGGGACTCTCCGACGCTTAAGTTAGCACTCTGATTGTAGAGAGCTTGAAGATGATATTGGAGAAATGAGAGAGTTAGAGAGCAGGGATTACCTCTATTTTTCCATCCTCCTCCCCTTTGGGGGGTGAGGTCTTTATATACCGGAGTCCTCGCGGGTTAGGTGGGTGAAAAGCCTCCAAACGGTAAGACTCCTCACATCCCGTCAGAACCAGGGTACGGTGGTGAACTCCTCGAGGTCGTCAGGCTGGCACTTGTGTCAGGCGGCCAGGTCGGCGCCTGGGCCAGGTTGTCAGGGCGGCGCCTGCGTCAGTCGGCAGGTCGGTGTCTGGGCCAGGTTGTCAGGTCGGCGGGTCGGTGTCTAGGCCAGGTTGTCAGGTAGGAGATCTTCCTGCGATACGCCAAACTACTCCTGTACCGAGCTACCCTACAAGTGGCGAGCTGCCCGGGGGAGCTATGCTGAGCTGCTTGTGGCGAGCTCTGCCGAGCTGCCTGGCTCCTTGGCGAGCTCTTTGGTGAGCTACCGAGCTCCTTGGCGAGCTCCTTGGTGAGATACCGAGCTCGTGGGGTATGCATGCCGAGTTTATCGGTGGACGTCTTATGGGCGGCTAGGTCGGCCAGGTCGGATCATGTGCCAGGCCGATCTAGGTCGGCCAGGTCGCGCAGGCCGCGCCAAATCGCGCGCAGGCCGCGCTAGGTCGCGCGCAGGTTGCTCCAGGCCGGCCAGACCGGTGCCCGGGTGGGACACTAACTTGGTAAGTTGTTGCCTAGGTGGTTGCCTAGTTGTCACGAGGTGCCACGTGTCGCAATTTCACTGGAGGGCCAAATCTGCCCTCATCAGAAATAGTTGTGGCTGGCGTGACAGTGCATCCGCCACCTTGTTAGTGTGCCCTGCCTTGTATTTAATGACATAATCGTAGCCAAGTAATTTGGCTATCCATCGCTGCTGTTCCGGGGATAGTACGGACAACTCCAACAGAAATTTCAGGCTCTGGTGGTCAGTTCGTATGATGAACCTCCTTCCTAGAAGATAGGGCCGCCACCTCTGAATTGCGAGAACAATTGCTATCAGTTCACGTTTGTATACTGATTTGGCCCATTTCTGTGCTGTCATTGCTTTGCTGAAAAATGCTAGTGGCCTTTCTTCTTGCATGAGGATTGCACCAACTCCTTGGCTTGACGCATCACATTCAATGATGAAGTCTTTTGAGAAGTCTGGAAGTGCGAGCATCGGTGGGGATGAGACAGTTGTTTTGAGTGTCTCGAAGGCCTGATGGGCCTCCCTAGTCCAGCATAACCCATTCTTCTTAAGTAAACTTGTCAAGGGGGCAGTAATCAGTCCATACCCTCTAATGAATCGCCGGTAGTACCCTGTTAAACCCAAGAAGCCTTGTAACTCCTTAACATTTTGAGGTCGGGGCCAATTTATCATGCTTGAGATCTTTTCCGGGTTTGTTGCTACAATGCCGTTTTCGACCACGTGCCCTAAATAGTGTACTTCTGTCTGTCCAAATGCGCATTTTGACTCCTTTGCAAGGAGTTTATGAGTCTTTAGCAGTTCCAAGGTGATTTGTAGATGTACTAGGTGTTCGTTCCACTATATACAAGTATATCATAAAAAAAAAGAGTATAAATTTGCGCAAATGGGGTCGAATTATGTCATTCATAAGGGCTTGGAACGTAGCTGGCGCATTGGTCAACCCAAACGACATAACCAGAAATTCATAATGCCCTTCGTGTGTACGAAAGGCAGTCTTGTGGATGTCTCCCTCATGGACCTGAATTTGATGATATCCCGATCTCAGGTCTAGTTTAGAGAATATGGTGGCTCTGCCGAGTTCATCTAGTAGTTCATCGATTACCGGTATGGGAAATCGATCCTTCACAGTAATGTTGTTCAGAGCCCTATAGTCTATAAAAAACTGCCATGTCCCATCCTTCTTTTTCACAAGTAATACTGGTGAGGAGAATGGGCTTTTGGCTGGGTTGTATAATTTTTCTGTCAAGCATATCTTGCACTTGCCTCTCAATCTCTAGTTTCTGAAAATAGGGGTAACAATATGGCCTTACATTTGTGGGTGCAGTTCCGGGCAGCAATGGAATGCAATGATCATGGGCACGTTTCGGTGGTAGTTCCTTAGGTTCTTGGAAGACCACTGAGAACTTTTGAAGTAGCTGCTGTAGTTGTGTGCGGCTTTCTTCGGATCTGCTTCCTTGGGCTAGAATGGGGCCGTTCCCATGGGAGTCTATCTGCATTAAAACGATGTGGGCTGGGTCTGCTGCCTGTTTCCTTAGGGAGGTGAGACTAATAGGTCCTGGACCCTTGGACAGCTGCCCTTGAATATGCACCGGTGAGATGCCCACTTGAAAATCCATGGTGAGACGGGCCCAATCACATATTACCGGCCCTAGTTGCCTTAACCATTGGACTTTGAGAACTACATCTGCTCCACTGATTTCCAGGGGGTGCAGATCTACCTTGAACTCATGTCCTTGTATCTTCATCTTTAATTCTGTGCATGTACTGTCGCACACCAGGTTGCTCCCATTAGCTACGTGCACTTGGAAGGCTGTACATGGTTGGACCGGAATCCCTAGTTGTCTGACCAATGTTTGGATAATGAAATTGAGGGTGCTGCCACTGTCTATCAGAACCGACACATGGCGCCCTTGTACCAGTCCGGTTACTCTCATAGTTTGAGAAGAAGCAAGACCGGTCAAGGCTTGCAGGGATACTTTCGGGTATTCCTTTATCCATTGCCCCCATTCTTGGTTGTCCATTGGCTCTTCAATGTCTGTTGATTGCTTTACATATTCGGTTTCAGGTTGAAGGAAGAAAACTTGAGGGATCTTATAGCGATGGCCCGACCCGAATTTGTCTCCACATGCATAACAAAGGCCCTTTTCCCGTTGGGCTTGCACCTCAGCCCAGGTTAACCTCTTGGCTGAGCCGGGGCCTGAACCAGAGTTGGCGTCCTTGCTTGTGATTCCTACTCCTGATCTGGGCTCCGGTTTACCCAAGATACCTGGTTCTGGGTTCGGTATACCTGGTCTAATCGCAGCTCCCAGAGGTCGATTAATCCTTCTTGCCCGATTCAGTTTGTCTTCATGTAGTCGAGCTAATGCTGCTGCTGCTTCAAGAACGGTGGTGGGCTGCATGGCTTTTACCTCCAGCCGCAATTCTTCCCTGAGTCCACCATCAAAATTGCCGACAAGCACATTTTCTGGCCAGCTTTGCACGTGCACAGCTAATCTTTCGAACGCCATCTGATAATCTTGGACTGAGCTGGTCTGTCATAGCTTAGCGAGGGTTTCATCATAGTTCTCAAAAGCCGAGGCTCCAAATCGCATGGTTAAGGCGTCGGTGAAGTCTGCCCATGTAGCTCTTGGGTGCCGTCGTCGGTACCACTGGTACCAGACGATCGCCTCTCCTTCCAGGTATGCAGAAGCTAATGGAACACGACCAGGTCCTTGTGTGTCGTGGTAATCGAAGTATCTTTTTGTTCGCAGAAGCCAGGATGTGGGATCTCCCCCTGCAAAGATGGGAAACCCGATTCTTGCTGTTCTTGATCCGCTTCGATGACTGGTGTCACTGCACTCTTCCTGGTTCGGCGCAGGTGGTGCCTGTGCCAGCCATTCAAGCAAGGATGCAAAGCTTTCTTTGATTTCTTTGACGTCAGCCGATATTCTTTGCATTTCTCCTTCCATGTTGTCGACTCTGTTCTCCATTGCGGATGACCTTGTGCTTGGCATCTTGGCTCTGATACCAATTGGTTAGGGTAATCCCCTCCTAACTTCCTTTCCTTATTTATATACTGCTGTTACAATTCTGTTATACCAGCCTCTCCACTTGTCCAGTCCACTTGTCTAGTTTGTTATTTAGTTTGTTCTAGTGGTTGGCTGTTAGTTACATTCTTTAAAGGCTGGCGTGGCCTTTTCTTGTACACTTGTATTCCCTTTATTTGTGTCTCAACAATGTTGAAAGTAGTCTTCAAGAATGCAAAAAACCATCAACTTCAAAAATCAAGATTGCTGTATCATTGCAACAGGAAGTCAAAGGGAAGCAAAAACCCCAAGTTGACTCAAAACCTAAAGCTACCTTTAGGTACATTCCAAAAATCCAAAGGAAATTGGGGCAAAAGGCTCTTACTTCATTGCAAGAGACTACAATGGCGACATTGATGACAAGTTATACTTGTCCACTTAGGAAGATTGACCAATCCATCCCATACACTCAATTTATTGTGTCAACTTCCCTTCCAAAAAATGGAAGAAAGAATAAAAGGTTAGTTCTCCAAAAGTTCAAGCCATTGAGTCACTACCGTAATCGTACATGTAGTGATGCAGAATCGACCTCAGCAATCCCTATGTTCATAGAATGTGAAAAGGCTATTTTCAGCCAAGAGAGGATAAAGCCACGAGTCTCTGTGTTCAAACGACTTAGAGGTTTGAAGAATATACAGAAAAATGAAAAGAAACGAGTCTCTGTTTTCAAGAGACTTGTAATTCCAAACCAAAAGGTCAACAAGGTTGTGAAAAAGAAAGAGTAACCTAACATTATCATTAAAAAGCTAGAAGATGGTGGAGAATTCAAAATAGAGGTCAATTACATCTCCACCAAAGAGCATGAATCCTCATTGGAGGATCAAGGTATGAACCCTATCCAGGATTCTAATACTTCAATGGTGCTTCAAGGTACAAACCTTAATTGTAATAATTTGCAATAGGTAATGCCTTAAGTGGATATCCCTCAATCAATTAATCTTCTCCATGAAGATGAAAAAATAGAAGAAGTCAAAGAGGCTCAACCTGCACCGTCAAAGCTTGAAGATGGAGGTCAAGCAACAGTAGATGACCTTCAAGAAATCAACCTCGGATGTGTTGAAGACCCCAAGCCTATCTTTTTCAGTGCTCTACTTACTAGGGAAGAGCTAATAATGTATGAATCTTTATTGAAAGAATACAAAGATGTTTTTGCTTGGGGATATAAAGACATGCCAGGATTGGATCCTAAAATAGCTGTACATAGATTAACTATTTCTAAGGATAAACGTCCTGTAAAACAAGCTCAACGTCGCTTCAGACCAGAGCTCACAATACAAATTGAATATGAGGTTGATAAGTTGATAGGTGCTGGTTTTATCAGGGAAGCTAAATATCCTACATGGCTTGCTAATATTGTTCATGTTAAAAAGAAAAATGTACAAGTCGGCATCTGCATAGATTTTAGAGATCTTAATGATGCATGTCCAAAAGATGAATTTCCACTACCCATTACAGAATTGCTAGTGGATGCTACTACCGGATTTAAATCATTGTCCTTCATGGACGGTTTTTCAGGTTATGACCAAATTAAAATGGCTCCAGAAGATGAAGAGCTAACTGCTTTTCGAACTCCAAAAGGGATATTCTGCTAAATAGTTATGCCCTTTGGCTTGAAAAATGCTAGAGCTACATACCAGCGAGCCATGACAGTCATATTCAGTGATATGCTCCACAACACTGTGGAATGTTATGTTGATGATTTAGTGGTGAAAACTAAGGAAAGAGAACGCCACTTAGATGATCTCAAAAGAGTTTTCGACATACTTCGAAAACACCAACTTAAAATGAACCCCTTAAAATGTGCATTTGGGGTAACTTCAGGAAAATTCCTTGGATTTATTGTCTGACATCGAGGGATTGAAATTGACCCTATAAAAATTAAGGCAATCTTAGAAATGCCTCCTCCCCAAAATTTGCGAGAATTATGCGGCTTACAAGGGAGACTTGCTTATATAAGGAGATTCATCTCCAACTTGTCTGGTAGATGCCAACCTTTCTCTAAGTTGATGCGGAAGGATGCACCTTTTATATGGGATGAAGCATGTCAGAATGCTTTCCAAAGCATAAAAAATTATTTGTTAAACCCACCAGTGCTGGCCGCACCAATAAAAGGGAAGCCATTAATATTATATATTTCAGCTTCACCAAATTCTCTTGGGGCATTGTTAGCTCAAAATAATGATAAAGGAAGGGAAAATGCCCTTTATTATCTGAGTAGAACCTTAGTTGGGGCTGAACACAATTATTTTTCAATTGAAAAGATGTGCTTAGCTTTAGTATTTGCTGTGCAAAAGTTACGACATTATTTGCTTGCACATCCAATTAGCTTAATTTCTAAAGCTTGTCCCCTCAAATATTTGCTCTCTCGGCCAATTCTAACAGGTAGACTAGCAAAATGGTCACTTATTTTATTTGAGTTCGAGATAAAATATGTTCTTTTAAAAGCAATAAAAGGGCAAGCTTTAGCTGACTTCTTAGCAGAAGAGTGCGATGTACTTCCTAGGAGTACTGATGTGCTACACCAAGCTGAACATTACAGATATATAAATGGCATTTTATATAGAAAATCCATTAATGGAATTCTACTTAAGTGCCTTTCTGGAAATGAAGTCCAACAAGCTCTCCGCGAAATACACGCAGAAGAGTGCGATGTACATCAGAATGTCCCTGAAATGGTAGGACATTTAGAAGAATTGGGCTATTTTTGGCCCACTATTATCTTAGATGCTATCTGCATCTTAAGGAATTGTGTTAACTGCCAAAATCTAAGGGGTATGTTACCAGAAGCTGTCAATGTTAACATGGTCACAGTGTACCAAGTCGAAGAAGAAACAGATTGGAGGCAACCCATTATTGATTATTTACAATATGGGAGGTTACCTACAGACCCAAAGAAAAGAGTCGATATATGTCGACGGGCCCCACGTTTCACTTATCTCGGCGACACCTTATATAGAAGATCCTTTGATGGAATCTTGTTAAGATGTCTATCTAATGAAGAGGCAAGAAGTGCATTATATGAAGTCCATTCAGGCACATGTGGAGCCCATCAAGCCAGACCAAAAGTTGCAGGCCAATTAAAAAGGTTAGATTATTATTGGCCTACTATGATTCGAGATGCAATACAATTTGCTTATACTTGCAAAGTATGTCAACTTCATGGCGATTTTATACATCAACTGCCCATGCCTCTTCATCCTACAACATTATCATAGCCATATGAGGCTTGGGGCCTAGATGTTATCGGTCCTTTTAAACCACCATCTTCTAAGTCACATTCATATATTTTGGCTACCACGAATTATTTTTCCAAGTGGGCAGAGGCAATTCCATTAAAAGAAGTTAGGGCAATAGATGTTGCCAACTTCATTCAAAACCATATTATATATAGATATGGAATTCCCTCCAAAATTATATTGGATAATGCCTCGTACTTTAAGTACAAGGCCATGATAAAGTTAGCTGAGAAATATAAATTCTAGCATGCCAAATCTGCAGCTTATAACCCCTCGTCAAATGGACAGGCAAAAGCTTTCAACAAAGTTCTTTGCAAAATACTTAAGAAGATGGTATCGAAGAATAAAAGAGATTGGCATGAACGCCTCCCTGAAGCACTTTGGGCATATCGAGCAACAGTGCGGGCAGCCACTAGATGCACACCTTATAGTTTGGTATTTGGAGCAGAAGCTCTTCTTCCTCTAGAAGTTCAATTGCCCTCTTTAAGGATTGCAACACAACTCATACATTCGGAAGAAAATGTAAAGATAAGGCTTGTTGAACTTGAGGCTCTCGATGAGAAGAGACTCATAGATCAACAAAGACTTGAAGTCTACCAAGCCCAAGTTGCAGGCGCCTTTAATAAAAGGGTGAGATATTGGTCATTTGTGGTAGGAGATTTGGTCCTAACTGTCAGAAGACCTATTGTAGTAGTCACAAGGAAAACTTCAGGGAAATTTGAACCCAAATGGGAGGGTCCATATGTAGTCACTAAAGTCTTCCCAAAAGGAGCATATGAACTCTTTGACTCTGAAGGTCAAAAGTGTAAATGGTAAATTCATTAAGCGCTTTTATGCTTAAACAAAAAGAAGGCCTAAATGAAGACCCACCGATGCCTCTTATGTGATTAAACTGACGAAACAATCCACCGATGCCTCTTATGTGGTTAAACTGATGAGATAGTCCACCAATCTCTCTTACGCGATTAAACTGTTGAGGTAAGCCCAAGAAAAACATTGGCAAAAAAAAAAAAAAGCAAACCACCAATTGCTCTTAAGTGGTTAAACTGATGAGTAAAACCACCATGTCTGCACGTGGCTAAACTGCTTAGATAAACCACCAATCGTTCTCATGTGGTTAAACTGTTGGAGCGGCACATGAACTACGTTGACTTGATCCCTAAATGGGTATGTAGGCAGCCTAATATATAGGTCCAGCCACAACAATAATGTAAAACATATATTCATTTGAATATCAATGTTATTATAAAAGTTTCTAAAGAATGTATGAACAAATCAATACATTTCAAATATCTTTAAAGAGTTGGTGTCTTTGCTCATATGAGCTAAGTAAATTCTCATAACTAGCCACACGAGCCTCATGGGCTTTCATTTGCTCCTCTCCAGCTTCCAACTTGTGAGTCTTCAATTGAGCTTCTTGCTCTTTACATTCCATGAGCTCACGGTCAAGAGCAGATTTCTCTGCTTTCAAGGCCTCATCCTTTTGTTGTTCTTCAACAAGTTGATGTCTTAGATTAGCGACATGGCATTCAGCTTCCTTGAGCTCAGCAGACAAATCAATCATTCTTGAAGTTATCTCAGAACAGTTCACAACCATGTCAGCCTGCCTCTCATGAATAGCATTAATGCGGTCAAGGCATTTCTTATAACGAGAAACAGCTTCTCGGTATTTGAGTTCATCTATACCTGAACCTTTTGCAATTTCAGCCTGGTGGGAAAGAAGGTCTTTAGATGTAGATAAAACTTTGGTCACAACATGACAGAAATTTTCCACCTTTGTCCGAAGATCGGGTGCTAGAGTCACCATTGATTGAAGTACAGAAAGGCTGTTATGGATCTCCTTATTCTTAAGGATTAATTCCCTGGGGGAGGAGTTATTTACAATTTCCAAAATTTCTTGGAAGCTGTGATTTACAAACTCCATCATACGAGACACCATGTTCCCGGGAAAGGTAGCAACAAGAACACCAATACAGTCTTCATTACCTTCTGAGGTAGGTAAACTGTCAGCAACAAGCGAAACATTTTCAACCTCAATATTCTTCTCATTACCTTCTAAGGAAGGTAACTCATTGTGGATACATGAGGTTTCTTGCGCATGGCTAGTTTCAAATTCAACATTCTTCCCACTAACCTTCCAAAGAAGGTAATTTATCAGAAGCACCATGCATCACCATTATACCACCAGAAGGGTCAATCTAATCTTCAAACATTTTGATATGATCTCCTTTAAATCCTTCTCTCTTTATGAGGTCAAAAGTTCAAATCTGAAATTGAGAATATATCAGCCTAACACCAAGGCAATCTTCAATGAGGTCAACTTGACCTAATCTCTTTATGAGATCAAAATGATTTTCAAGTAAAGGTGTATTTTAAAAAAAAAAAAACTTATTTCTTTGTGAGATCAATTTAATCTTCAGATCAAAGCAACCTCTTTATGAAGTCAAACACTTGGCTTAATCTCTTTGGGAGATCAAAATGATCTCTTAAAATTGATTTCTGCAGTCCCCAAATCAAATCCTTCTCTCTTTTCAAAGCTGAAATTGAGAACATATCAGCCTAAGACCAAGGAAGTCTCCAATTAGGTTCACTTAAAAAAATCAAAATGATTTTCAAACAAAAGAAAATCTCCTTAAATTGATTTCTGTAGTCAAATATTTTGATATAATCTCTTATGATATCAGTCTTTGATCTAAGAGAAGAGATCAGATTTTCTTATGATTGATTTCTGTCGTTGATTCTCTTATGATATCAGTCATTGATTTCTGTAGTCAAATATTTCTTCTTTTTCTAAGTTTGATCTCTTTTATGAGATCAGATGTGAAATTGATCCCTGTAATGAGCGAGGGGGTCATGTGTGAGAAGCCCTTAATCAAATGATCATCAGTACTAAAAGAAGCTTTAGTACTAAAAACAGAGTGAACATACCTGAGAGAGAGAGAGATTTTAATTAGCTAAGAGATTTTCACTTGATAAGGAAGCTCTGCTATATTTTGTAGCAGACATGTTGTTTCTGATGCAGTGGCTATACTGCGATGTTGGTTTTAGATAAACAGCAGATATGCTGTTTCAGCAGATAGGCTGATGCAGTGATTATACTGCAAATCTTGATTTTAATAAACAGCAGATACGCTGTTTCAACAAATATGCTGATGCAGTGATTATACTGCAAAACTGGTACACTGTTTCAGCAATATGCTGATGCAGTAATTATACCGCAAAACTGGATTTAAATAAACAGTAGATACACTGTTTCAGCAGGCATGCCGATGCAGTAATTACACTGCAAATCTTCTTTAAATAAACAGCAGATACGCTGTTTCAGCAAATATGCTGATGCAGTGATTATACTGCGAATCTTGGCTTTAATAAACAGCAGATATGCTGTTTCAGCAAACATGCTGGTGCAGTAATTATACTGTGAATCTTGGCTTTAATAAACAGCAGATATGCTGTTTCAGCAAACATGCTGATGCACTAATTATACTGCGAAATTGGCTTAAAAAAAAGAACAGCAGATATGCTGATGTGGTACTGCAAACTTGGCTTTAAATAAACAGTAGATACGCTGTTTCAGCAGACATGCTGATTCAGTGATTATACTGCAATAATCCATTGAAGAAACAAGTGAAGCTTTCTCTTGAAGCAATAAAAAAATATATATCAAACCTGGTTTGGGGTTTTTTTTCTCCCCAAGAGAAGAGAAAAATCTCTCTTTGTTCATCCACCACTTCAGAAAACAAAGAAAACTCTTTGTTTAATCACAGATTGTGAAGAGAAGACAAAAAGTCCCTTGTTGAAAGATTTCAGCAGCTCCTTGACTTGAAAACTGAAGGAGAGGTTTCCCTTTCTCTCATGAACCGTAGAGAGCTTGTGAAACAAAAAAAAAAAAAAATAGAGGCTGGAATGCCAGCCCATGCCTTTTATAGCCAAAATCAGTCTTAGTCCTAATATGATTAGGATTGTTCATTAGGGTTAGGGTTAATAACAAAGGCTGGGGCGTGCAGCCCACTTAACAGCTTTATAACAACTTATTTGTGGACCTATTTTAAGTTTAAATAAGAAATTTTAAAATAGCCCACTTACAGCTTTTAGTTGGACCCAAGTACACAGCCTTAGCCCATTTAGTGGCTTGACAGTAAGCCATACGTGGGCCTCATAACAACTCATGATACAGCAGCCCATTTAGGCCCATTAAGTTTAAGCCCAAGCCTCTTTAAATAAATTAAGAGGCTGGGACCACTTCTAAAAAGGGGTTAAATGCAAAGAAAGTTAAACCCAAGCCCTTTTAAATACATTAATAGGTTGGGACCACTTCTAAAAGGGGGTTAAATGCAAAGAAAGTTAAGCCCAAGCCTCCTTAAATAAATTAAGAGGCTGGGACCACTTCTAAAAGGGAGTTAAATAAAAAGAAAATGTAATCAAATAAAACCCTCTTAAACATATAAAAAGAAAATATAAGTCCAAAATCATAATAAGCCTTCAAATTTTGCCCCTTACAATATCTCCAATTCAATTCAAATTGACCATTAATACCCTTAAGGGCCCACCTGATGTTTAATTAAAATTATTCATCAACTAAAACAAAATAAAAAAAATAATAAAAAAAAGGGAGTAAATCACATCCATCTTTGGATGCTATAAAAAAAAAGAGACCTATTCAGAATCCTATTCAGATTAGGACTCTTCTGTTCCAAAAATGAAAAAAAAAACTAATTACATGATTATTTACAAAAAAAAAACCTACTAAAGCCAGGATTCCTCCACGAATCCTACTTAAATTAGGACTCTTATTTTATGAGCCTACAAAATGATTGTCTTGGTCAAAAACAACTCGGGATCAAGATTTAAGGGTGGATCAAAGATATATTGATAAAACCAAAGAGTCCTACTTCAACCAGGACTCTTCCAACTGTGAAAATCTGTGATTAACCCTCAAATACTCAAATCAAACCACACAATTAATAACATCAAGCATAACAAAATCGAAAGTCCTAGTTGCACTAGGATTTCTCAATTAAACAAGATGAGCAACTATAAAGCCTCATCAAATCAATCAAATAGTTAGATTATATCAGATTTTGTCTAATGAAAGATATTGCAAGAGTCCTGATCATACTATGACTCTTCCAATTTTGGCTCAATTCTTTTTCTAACGATAAAACTTTCATAAGTTTTGACTTTAACTGCTTTTTTGAGCCCTGTATGCCCCATATTCTAGGATTCTGGGCCTACAGTGCTCAAGGGGGCACTGTTAAAGTCATTTTTTTTTATTCAAATAATTTGCAATAAGTGGGCTAGCTAGTCTACTAGCCAAATCATTAAAATTATAAAAAAGTATCTTGTATGGGAGTCCCCCCTCTTAAGTGGGGAGTTCTCTCTCTTTAAGTGGGAGGGACAGGTGTCCTTCACCTAGGAAGAGGGGGTAGTTACATAACCACCCCACTCCCTATTTAAGCTCCTTAAGGGGAAGCTAGATACACACAGAGAGACTCTTTGGAGAAAATTTTCACAAGAGATTCTTAAGAAAAGAAAAGATAAGGAGAGAAGAAAAGAGAAGTGCTCAAGGGAAGGCAAGGAAGGAAAAATCTCACTAATACAAGTAGAGAAAAGGAAAGTCCTCTCTGTGAATACTTCCTATTTATGCCTTCTGCTATGCATCCTTCTTTCTCTCCCTTTTGTTATTACTTATGAGAAAGGAAAAAGAGGGAAATAAACCATCTACAACCAGGTGCCTTTACTTGGTTGATTATGGTCCCTCTTTCAAGACAAAGTTAGGGATTAAACCATCTACAGTCTAATTCTCGAAGACTCATTATGGTTCCCTTCAAATGAAAATTTAGAGTAAGGGGGAATGAACCATCTACAACCAGGTGCCTCTACTTGGTTGATTATGGTCCCTCTTTCAGGACAAAGTTAGGGAGTAAACCATCTACAGTCTAAATCTCAAAGGCTGATTATGGTTCCCTTCAAATGAAAGTGAAAAATGGAGGGATGAAAATCGTTTACAATCAAATATTCAATTTGGTTGACTACGGTTCCCTTTTTGTATTTAAAATTCCAAGGAGTAAGGCTGTCTACAATCAGAATTTCATCTGATTGACAACAACTTATTATGAAGAAAGGAATGAGAAGGAAATTTTCTTTGTATTAAAGAAAAGAGAAATGTATTGCTGTATAGTTTCTCAATTGTATTTTCTTCTTCTTTCTTCTCATTCTTGTACACCTGATGTAAAAGAAAAGCAAATGAAAAGTTCTTTTTTAAGTATCCTATTGTTCTTTTCTTTTGTTCTATGCGTTCATTTCTCCAAGTCAGAATCAAAAGGTGTTCTCTACTTTCTTGTGGGGACGTAATTAAGGGGAACAATCCATATGATTCCCTGAATGGGCCTTACTCCAAAATAATAAAAACTCAATCACTTGATTGAGTGAATTATGTTGCATGAGAATTTATTAAAATTTTCACACCAAGGGGTAATCCTAAATATCTCAAGGGCCACTCTCTCCCCTCACAACCTAAAGATTCTGCCATAGCCCTCATATCATCTCCTTCTACATTGATTCCAGCTATTAAACTTTTAGACCAGTTAATCCTCTTCTTCTTTTCTTCTTTTCCTACTACAAAATCACGGGATTTCCCCCTATATTTTCTGAATTTTATTATTTTTTTCTTCTTTTTTTCTCATGGATATGTTGATTTTCTATACTTCAATATGAAGTTTAATACTTTTTAATGAAAATCATAGATAACTATTAAGGATAGATGGTCGCTAGTTGCCATGCAACCTAGGAAACTACCCTAGGGTTCATGGTTTTTATTTAAAAAAATCATTACCTAGGTGATTAGGTGACAAGGTGCCCCCTGTTGCATAGCCTTGCCTTGGCGCCTTGAATACTATGACACTGTATTGCCAGTAGGAATTAGGACTGGAAACCTTGTTGGTCTCAGCTTCTAGGGTGTGGAGATAACCTACAAGTCTAATAGCTTCTGACAAGGTGCTCTCTGTTTTCACGGTATAGCATAATCAAACAGATTGTTCTTTCTCTATTCTTAGTAGCTGCATCTTGGACTCAGGTAATAAATCATGTATGCTGGACCTTATTATCCAGCTTGATGAAATAATTTCCTACTGCTTGAATAGTGATTCCTAATGTTTCAAAATAAAAATATCATACATATGCAAAGTGGCAGTGGCAGAGATGTTGGCAATAATTATGTTTGAGGGCCTTAAACCCTTAATTATGAAAATGCACTGGTCCCACCATTGTCCTTGTGCTTGCCTTTTTTTTTTTAATTATGTACTGTGATTTATGAGAATTTGTATCATAATGTTTACTTGTCGAGAGGTGGTGGAAATTGGCAATAACCCATTCACTAATGCAACTTTTGTAACTGCAGATTGAAGCTTTGGCTTTTCCTAGCATATGTTGTATCGTTTGTGTCTCTAGCAGCATCTGTGGGCCTACTTGTACAGGATGCACTTGTGAAAACTGGTCCTTCGACATGGACAGGCACTGCTGGTGTCTTGCAGTGTGTATTGGTATTAATCAGGTATATTTATTTTCATGATTCCTTTATAATCACGTGTTAACACACTTAATATTGGTGTGCATGCATGAATGTTCTCTAAATGGGTCAGTTAAGTCTCTCGTAATGCATAAGCCAATGTGGAATTGGGGATTTCTTCTTTTTTATGTACAGATAATAGGTTTGTTGCTGTAGTTTTTTAGAAGCTTTTTTTAGTCATTAGTAGTTTCCTAATTGCATTAGGAGTTGGTTTTCCTAATTGGATTGGGAGATTGTTTTCTAATTGGATTTTAAGTTACTTTAGTAAATTGCAATTGAAGGTTTCTGTTTAAGGTAGCAATAGGGAATTGAAAAAGGTGGAAAGAGAATTTTTTATCAATGTCGGAGGTAGGTGATCAGATGGTGTGGATTAGTTAGGGATGGAAGGTTGTGGAGATGACTTTGGTGTGAATAAGGCTTCATTGACCAGTTTGTGCAGTTCCCTTGTAAGGATGTATAAGTGGATAGTTTAGAAGATGTTTTCAGGTTTTCTTTTGGTTTTTGTTCATTATGTAATTGGGGGCTAAAGATTGCTTTGAAAGTTGGGGTGCTCATGGTGTTATCTTCTAACCATTTAGCATCTTTTTTTTTTTTTTTATCAAAAGTTTCTTTTTACTTTCAAACAAAAAGTTAAGTCAGATTCACATTCATCTAGTAGGATTTGTCTTATTCCTTGTCCCAAGTCAACCTGAATTTTAGCCAAAGTCCTAGTGCTTATCCAATTAGGATTTGTCCTATGCATCTGTTAGTTGATTTTGAAGTAGGAAAGCAAGGGAAAAGGGCTACCTTACCCTCCTCTCTTTGCCTATATTCTTAGGGCCTTTTCTTTTTCCTATAGAAGTTAATATTAGGTTAAGCAGAATATTAGGGTGGTTGTTTTTAGGAGAAGAGTTTATGAGAAAAATGTTCTGGGAATTGGAGGAAAGATATCCTTTGAATGAAGAAAGCTCTTTTGGGGATACTTGAATGATAGAGTTTTGTTAGGATCATTTGAATTGGGTGTTTTTTTTGTGGGGGGGGGGGGGATGTTTTGGACTTTTGAAGTTTGTTTTGGGTCTTGTCTGTTTTGTTTGTTGTTTGTAAGGGTTGGGGAGGTAAAGTTTTCATTAAAGAGGGGGTGGAGGGTTCTAGTGGTGTGGGTTTTGGGTTTTGATCTGTGGCTGATCAACCCCATCCTAGAGCTTTTCCAACCTGATTATTGGACCCACTATCAACCCCCCTCAAATCTGTTTTAGGCTTGTAAAGTGGGATTTTCTAAGCATCCATTATCAAATGAAACGGATGTGGCTTATCTATACCATCCACTAGATGAGGTTCATTTGGGTTTATATGTGCTTACTTCCCAAGTGGATAACAGCTCCATACAATCCCTGAACTTTTGTGATTAAGTATCCTTTCAAAAAAAAAAAAAAAAAAAAACTATTGGAACATTTCCCAAGAGATGAAGATCTATTTAGCTTTCCTTTTTATTCTTTTTGATTTAATTCAATACTTATAGACCACAAACTGTTTTTTTTTTTGTAAAAGGTAAGGTATTTTATTAAATCAAATAACAGTACAAAGGAGCCTAGGCCAGTAAAGGCTCCCTAGAGCCACCTCAGATTACAAATGCATCCAAGTCTGAGAACTAAACAACAATCTCAAATTCTGATTTTTAAATTCCTCCGTTGCCGACACCCAAGACAGTAGTTTACCCACAGCTTTCTGCACCATTTCCTCTGGAGATTTAGCTTTGCCCTGAAAAATTCTGTTATTTCTTTC
This sequence comes from Nelumbo nucifera, assembly GCF_055504915.1. Classification (NCBI taxonomy): domain Eukaryota; kingdom Viridiplantae; phylum Streptophyta; class Magnoliopsida; order Proteales; family Nelumbonaceae; genus Nelumbo; species Nelumbo nucifera. Next base: position 50,493,915 of record NC_142653.1, on the reverse strand, counting down.
AATCCAGATAGTCCAAAGCACTGCATCCGGAATAGTTTTCCAAACCAAGGTTCCTTTCTTGCTGAGACCCTCAGTTTTCCAACAAAACAGCAGATCCTTCACAGAATTTGGCATTATCCAACTGACTTCCAAGGCCTGAAGGAAATGCCTCCAAATATGACTCGAGACTGGGCAATGTAAAGAAAGATGTTCAATAGTTTCTGCTGCCCCACCACACAAGCCACATGACATGTCCAAAATCTGAATGCCACGTTTCACTAGATTAACTTTGGTTAGACACTTATTTAAAGCCATTGTCCAGAGCAGAAACTTCACTTTAGAAGGACTAATTGAGTTCCAAACCTGCCTAGCCGGAAAGTTCCCCTGACCTGAACTTATCAACTTACTGAACATAGACTTTACAGTGAACCTGCCATCAGCCTCCCATTTCCATCTCCAAGCATCCTCCTTGTTCAAGTCACTCTGGTTATGAAGCAGGCCCAACAGATTTGCATACTCTTCAACTTTCCAATCAAAGAGGCACCTCTTACAAATTAGATTCCAACTGAAAGAGTTACCAGAGGCATTGAAATTCTCAGCCACCGAGGAATCCTGATTTACAGAAATTTGATAGAAGAGAGGAAAGGCATCTTCCAGACACACTTCAGAACACCAAGAATCTTTCCAAAATTTAATTCTTTCCCCATTTCCCAATTTATATCCGATTCCTTCTTCAAATAAAATAGAGTTCTTCAAAATACCTGTTCAAATGGAACTTATCCCTCTTGAAATAGGAGATTTGGATCTCCAATCACCCCAATCCACTCCATATTTGTCCCCGATCAGCTTTCTCCACCATGCATTTCTTTCATTTGCAAATCTCCGGGACCATTTACACAGGAGGGCAGAGTTGAACTTATTCAATTTTCTTATTCCCAACCCACCAACTTCCTTAGGAAGACACACTTGGTCCCAATTTACAACATGAACCTTCTTCTCCTCCTCCCAACCTCTCCAAAGAAAGTTTTTCTGTATTTGCTCCAATCTATTTGCTACTTTGGAAGAAATAGGGAAGAGGGAGAGGAAATAAGTAGGCAGGTTAGAAAGAGTGCACTTAATCAGTGTAACTCTCCCCCCGAAAGAAAGATATTTAGCTTTCCAAGATGCCAATTTCTTCTCCATTCTTTCAACCACTGGAATCCAAATCTCAGAGGAAGTACATTTAGCTCCAAGAGGAAGCCCCAAGTATTTGACCGGAAGATGGGCAGTCTGACAAGCCTTAACTTCTGCACAATCCTCTAGATTTGTAACATGACCTATAGGGATGATCTGAGATTTACTCAAGTTTACCTTGAGGCCAGGCACCACCTCAAACCAACTCAAAATTCCAAGCACCACCTCCAGCTGACTTGGTGAAGCATCAACAAAACAAAGTGTCGTTAGCAAATTGAAGAATATGAACTTTTTCCTTGCCCGGTGCAATTGCAAAGCGATCCCAAAGCCCATTCTCAGCAGCCTTCTTGCTAAAAAGAGTTAGAATTTCCATGACACAAATGAAAAGTAGGGGGAGAGAGGGTCACCTTGCCTCAAACCTCTAGTGCTTCCAAAAAACCCCGTTGATTGTCCATTAACTAAGATGGAGAACTTAGGAGTCTTAACACAAACTCTGATCCAGTTTCTCCAAAGCTGCACAAAATTCATTTTCTCCAACACCAGGTCCAAACAGTGCCAGTTAACATGATCATAAGCTTTTCCAATATCAAGTTTACACATAACACCTGGGTTCCCCTCTCTTCTTCTGGATTCCAGCAATTCATTAGCAATGAGAATTGAGTCAACCATCTGTCTACCCGGGACAAAAGCACTTTGATTGCAAGAAATAACACTGCCTAACACACACTTCATTCTTTCTGCCAAAACTTTAGCCAAGATTTTGTAAAAACTGTGCAAGAAACTAATGGGCCTAAAGTCCTTTATATTGACAGCCCCCTCAATTTTTGGAATGAGAGTGATGAAAGTTGCATTCAAGCTTCTTTGAAATGAGGCATTAGTATGAAATGCCTGGAACACCTGCATCATATAGACCACAAATTGTTAATTTGGATTTGTTGCATTAGCCGTTGAGCTGAAATGTCCATGAATTGGAAGTGATCAAGGGAATATGTGAATCCTTGTGACTTTAGAACAATATACGGACGTTTCATGTCATGCCCTTCAGGAGATGGAGAAAGCAATTGCTAGAAGTGAGGAATGCTAGAATCGGAGGAGTTGTAATGGCTTGCTTCAATACTTGATGGTGGTCAAGATGAGAAAGGTGGCTGTGAAACCGAAGAAGATGTTTGCAGTTGATTTAGGCTGCTGGAAAGAAGCTTGGTGGGTCGTTTCATTAACTCTAACCCAGATGTGGAAATTGTGGGAGATTGGGATGTTGCTGAATGGCATCCAAAGAAACCTTTCTAGGTTAGGAAGTTGAGTGCTGGCTTCTTCCTTTTTACCTCAACAGCGAGGGGGAGGCAATCGACATCTTAAGGAGAGAACAAAACCAGATTCAATCTCCAGACCTTAGGATTGGAAGATGGAATCCTCGTATAGGAGCAATCCGAGATTTTGGGCCTTCAAGCTTGGTGTGGATTAACACATTTGGAATTCCTTTACATGCCTGGTGTTTTCTAACTTTTGTAGTGGGAAATGCGTGCGGAAGAGTTTACAGTTGGGGCGGGTAAACAATCTGGAGTTGTGGAAGAATGATCTAAGTAAGAGTTTACAGTGATATTGATAAGGGCGTGAGACAAACAGATGGACTGAAGGGGGAGCGATGGAGGTTGAAGATGAGGGTATTTTGGGAATTGTAAAAAGAGTAGTTTGCATGGGGCAGGTTCGCTGGGTCTTAATGAATGTGGAGGCTGCAAGTTTTCAAGAATAAATGAAAGATGTGGGGCCCATCCGAAGTTGAATAAAGAAGATAATAAGATGGGCTTTGAACAGATAGGCTGAAGGGGGAGGGATGGAGGTTGAATATGAGGGTGTTTTGGGAATTGTAAAAAAAGAGTAGATTGCTTGGGGCAGCTTTGGCAGGTCTTAATGAATGTGGATGCTGCAAGTTTCCAAGAATAAATGATGATGTAGGGCCCATCTGAAGTTGAATAAAGAAGACGATAAGGCAAGCTCTTTTTTTTTTCACGGAACAAAGGTGGTGGTGGGGAGATTGTAGTTAAGGGGTAGTGGAGGGCCATAAGGAAGTAAGGGTGGGTTTGATAAGGAAGTGGAAAACATTTTGAACTTGGAAGTTGAAGAAGTGGCTCGAGATGGGAGACATGATGAAGGATTGACTGGGCCTCACTCTTTGAAAATAAAGTTTAAAGATGGGCATAAGTCTTAACACTCAACAAATTTAAAGGTTGATAAAATGAAATGCCCAAAGACTAAGAAGCTTGGGGTTTTGATCAAAAGGTTCTAGCATGAGGAATGAAAGGGAGAGGGGGAAGTAGTGGTTGGAAGGACTGGTGTGGAGTTGGGTTGAAGAGGAAGACCTAAGAGAAGAGTTTGAGTGAAGCCGTGGCGGCGACCACTAAGAAACTTCAGGGTTAAGAAATCTTCAAATTGTTCACATTTTTTTTGATCAATAAGATAATATTTTATTAGAGTTGGATAAGAAAGTTACAACAGGGTGAGAAAGAAGAATGTTGAAGTTCTTGAGTCGGCTGATGGTGTGTTGGTTACTACTTCTGAAGAAAAGGTGGATGGATTAGGAAGCTTGCCTATTGAGGAAAGCATTGAAAGAGAAGTAGCGGTTGGTAAAAGGCTGGGCCTGTTTTTTGGGGTGGTGAGGAGTTTGCTAGAAGAGCCTTTGAGGAGTTTGAGAGATTGAGGAAAGAAGAAAGGTTGAAAAACAGAGGCTGGGGAAGGTGGCGAGATCTGGAACGAGGATGATGAAAGGCAAGAGGAATTGTTTGAGGGGCATGACTAGGGAGATGGTTTTTTCTTGATGCCATATTGGCTTCGGTGCAATTGGTGGCGTGTGGGAGTCTTTTGGGTTGAGAATTTTGGGATGCTTCTGTGGCTATCAATTGAGTCTGGTGGCTCTCTGGTTTTTCGAGTTCTTGTTTTGAGGCTGTTGTAAGCTTTTGTCAGTTGCTGGTCAACTCTTAAGTAGTGGTGTCTTTCCCTTGGGCGATATCTTATCACCTTTCTCATGTACTATTCTTTTTTGTTTTTTATTGATTTTTTTCTTTTACTATAAAAAACCCTTTTGGTTATCAGCTATTGCGTCCATATGTTAGACTCCTGAATCCTCTAAATCTCTTTTAATGATTCTAGCAGATGGCAGGTGCCAGCACCATATCTATGTGTCCATGGGGGTGCACATGTCATATCCATCCCCATTATTATTTTTTGATGATTAATGGAATGACTTTTATTCATTATAAAGGAAACTTTGCTGTCCAAAAATGGGTAGCAGGCGAAATACAAATACAGCAGCAAGCTGATAAGTCTTACTCAATTATTGTCATTAACCAGTGTTTGCAAGGTGATCCTAGGTCCCAGACATCCAGTCTTAAAGCTTCCCTAACTGAGAATCTTGATCTCCATGGGCCTCCTTTACTGTGCACTGCCAAGAGACTACCACTTGACTCCCTTTCTATGATTAAATCCTCCCCAGTTATTCATTTGTGCAAGCTTTAATCCTTGTATTATCACCATCAATTCTGCACTTAGGGATTCACCAAGTCCTGCTGGACCAGAGAAGCTAAACCTTACATGGCCTTCTTCATCCCTAATCACCCCACTGATACATGAAACACTGGGGTTATCCAGGCTACATCCATCACAATTTAATTGTAGCTGGCGGACTCTGGAGTTGGGTAATCCTACCATCTGAGCATAACAAAACTTCTTGTTTACTCTACAGTCTTGACCAAATTTCTATATCTCAAGATAGCAAATGGAGCATTTAATTAGATGGTTTGTGTTTGATTGAGCTTCTAAAATGCTCTATCTATTGGTCGGACACTTTGGATTACCTTGGCAACCCATTTCTTGTTATGGGGCTTAACCTACTATTTACTGACAAGATGCATAGCCTGTATCACTTATCAGTTTGTATGCATTGTGAGAATCCTATTAAGCTTTGTATATTTTGTAATAGTCTCTGGTATCCTTATCAAGTATGAAGGGATTTCTTCATAACAGACCCCTTTTCCTTTCAACATACAGAACAAGAATAGTGGTTTGTGATCATTTGGGGAGAATAATGTGGAATGATAACTTTGCCTAATTGTTATTTATAGATTTTATGGTTTTGCTGTCATCGTATCTCTTGCGGGATGGGAACCTCTTCCTCACCTGTTTCTTTTCTCTTATTAATAAATTTCACCTTCAAAAAAACAGAAATCCAAGAAGATGAGATTATCTTGTTTTCTTGGGTGTTGTATTGTCAGATTAGTAATAGAAATTAAGAGTAGATATTGGAGGGCAGAATGGGTAGAAGCTTAGAATATTGTGGTTACCATTCTTGATGGTGAAGGCCACCAGAAGTTTTGGGCAAATTTGCTCCCATTTTTGTGTGTTCCTTTATCTATTTTACTCTAATGGGCTCAGGATGCACTGGTGCAGAACAACTGAGAATTGAATCTGAGCATGTTGTAGCCTGTAGGTACTCCAATCAAGGATTTGGTTGCATGAGTTGGACATGTACCTGAGCCTTCACATGAGCTGTGTTTGTGTCAAGGCATATAGTGGCTGACTTCTGCCAGCTTGATCAACTTGAAAACTGTAAATATAGCGTCTAACTTTCTGGCTTGGGTCTGCTTGATGATCAACCTTACAAGTTGGATACTGTAAATATAGCATCTAACTTTCTGGATTGGGCCTGCTTGATGATCAACCTTACAAGTTTGATAGAGAACCGGAAATATTGCTTTCCTGGGGGTCCCCACATTGGACTGCCTGTTCAATAGAGTTGTTTCTTTACTGAGTTCTACCAGAAGTAGGAATTGAGAATGTTTTTATTTAGCTCTTCTAGGAAAATAAGATATAATATGAGCAGGAGCTTTATTTTATGATGAAATTTTCTTTTTCTTCTCTCTCTCTCTCTCTCCCTCTCCCTCTCTCTCTCTCCCTCTCTCTAATTTGGGTTGTAAGAATTAATTGTGGAGCTTCTGCCCCTATCTTTTCCTGTTCTTGTTTTTGCATTTTGCAAATTTATCTGTTCTATCTTGTGGTGTTGGTGGCACTGTCAAGAAAAGTATATGACGAAGTCCAAGTTTGTTAATAGTTTAAACCAACTTCTGTGAGCTATATCAACCCTGCAATCTCTCTACTACTTGGTCATGTTAATTTTAGCCACTAGTGCTACTCTAATTATCCAGCTCATTTTACTTTTTCCATTAATCGCAAGTGGTTGTCTCCATTTCTCTCTTAATGGCTACCAATCTACCAGCCCTAAAATGACTTTATTTCTTGTTACTAACCCTCTGGTCTCTTCTACTCCTTGTTCAACTATCAACAATATACACTCTTAACTCCAAGAATTTAATGCCTAAGAGCATGCAAAATAAGCAACAAACAATGATGCAATAAAATCTGAAGTTTTATCAATGTTCTCCTTGGTTGGCCTAAATTTTGTAAAACCTTGGTTTAAGCAATAAACAATGAAGTGAAGCAATAAAAAGATGAAGTTTCAACAATTTTCTCTTTGGTTCGCCTATGATCTGAAAATTGTAATCATATTGTAAATCAAAAGGGGCTTGAATCGAATTATATTGCTCAATGCACTCCACTAAGTTGCACATTGTATATGAAATAATGGTATAAATATGACTGCAACTTGGGCCGGGTTAGCCTGAAAAACCTGAAAAGTCAGGTTGGGTTGATGTTTGGGTTAGGGTTGACTTTTGTCAACCCAATTTCACTTTGGGTTGGGTTAGGGTTGACCTCTCAGGCAACCTGGCCCAACCTGAAATTGGCTCTTTTATTACTAATGTACATTTGTAATATGGTTCTATCTTAACTCTTACAAAAGTCATTGGTGATTTTCATTTTACGTAATTTTGATTTATTATATCTGATTTCATGTTCAGGATTTCAGATGTTTAATATTAGATCTCTTAGTTAAAGACTAGGAAAACTTTAGGTTGTGTTTGGTTTGAAGGAAAAGGTAGGGAAATCTATACAAAGTTTGTAAAGGTTTCCCTACCTTTCCCTACTTTTTCCTTCAAAACATAGCCTTAGAGATTTTACAAAATTTTAAGAGGGTGAGAGAAGGTCGGGCTGGGCCAGTGGGCCCAACCTGATCCCAAATTAAACTTTGGGTTGGGTTGGATTGGGTTATGGTTAAGGGATTTTAGGTTTGTTAGGGTTAGAATTTCCTGGGGGGGGGGGGGTTCAAAACTTTGGTTTGGGCTAGGTTTGACCCAATCCAACCCAGCCCGACTTGCACCCCTAGAGTGTAAAACAGTAGACATGTTACTTTAAAGCATTCTGATAGGGAGAAAATCTTGGCTGTTTGGAAAAAGCTTCCTGCACATGACATGTTTACTGAACTTAGTTCTCTATTTGTCTTTTTAATCGAAGAATATTGATTGCAATTAGTCTTTTACCCTACATGCTGTTTACATGTCATCCGCATGAAACTCGAACAAACCAGGCTATTTTTTCCAAACAACCAAACTTATCCCTCTGCTGGGATTGTACCATACCCCTGGGTTGCTTTTGTTGAAAAGCAAAATGTTTTTTTTTTTTTTTTTATGATAAATGGTTTCCAAGGGACTGGCAATTAGGGTTCGTTACGTGCTTAAAGTTTTGTTTTCAGAGTTTTCTTATCTTCCTCCTCTAGATGGATAGTTTGGGACAGAACCAGCAATTTCATAGATGTCATGTGGCATGTCAACTGAGCTATGGGATCACGCCTAATAAAGTTGATTATAGTGTTATTCTTTGCCATAAAGCTTGCTATTTGTTTTTTGATAAATCTATAGAAAAGGGGCTACACAGAACCCGGGGGCTGCAGAGTTGTGACGATACTCCAATTTGCCTTCTAATCTCTTGAGCAAAGACCTGCAATCCATGATTATTGACTTCACTCTCCATGGGGGATCCACATAGTTCTTTAGACAGTGACCTGCAATCCTCGATTATTGACTTCACTCTCCATGGGGGATCCACAGAACAAGTTTGGTATTGTCGTCAATAGTGATGTTCTTGTTAATGAAATTAAGGGCCACAGTGTGGGCTTTTCCATGCAGCCCATGCTTCGGCCACAAAGCTTACTATGCAATCTCTCTCTCTCTCTCCCCTCCTTCGGACTTGAAGATTGGGTTACTTTTTCAATTAATTGAAAGCAAACTATTGAAGTCTTCCTGTATATTATTTTCAGTGCTTTCATTTTGAGAATCAAGCTTGCCATCTTATCGTTGTTAGGACAGTTTTGTTTTACTGATATAAAATAACGCACAAGCACACACACACCCACACGTGCATACATATGTCCTCATGATGTAAAATCATCATTTTCATTGTTTTATTTTACCTACCTAGTCATCATCTTCACCAGCTATCATCATAATCATTATTCACTGGGGGTACAACTTCGGTGGGCTTGTGTTGAACATTACTAAAAATTTCAAGGGTCCTTGCCTGAGGGCCCGAGCCCGAAGGGTACCCAACTTGGACACCTATCATTATCATTTTGGGGTTGTATTTGACCATACTAACTGTTTTATGAATTTGTGCAGTGGACTAATGTACTGGACGTCTCATTGGGATTAGGTTGGTGAGACAGACAGCCTTCCATTTGACAGAGGCATGTACATCCTAGATGTCTAATTGGCGACAAAGAAATATCTCAATCTGTAATTCTTCCCGGTGCTTGAGAGGGGTAGTTTCCTGTAAATGTTTGTGTTCACGTCTTTGTGCCTGTTTGTAAACCCAATTATTCAAATGACCCTGTTGAAAACGACTCACTCTTATTGAATTTGACACTTGCGGTGATTCCTTGTAAAATTGGAATTCAATGGGGGTGCCTTGAAGATATTTGATTGGTCAAGTCATCCAGCTTTTTTGCCGTCTGACAAATTTTTGAACGATAAAATGATGGATCACTGTTTAGGTGTGTAAATGGCTGGGAAGTGGAATCCTGAATGATGCTAAACTTCTGAACTTGGAGCGTAAGGTAAGGTGTTTCTAGCTTGGGCCTTTGTCTTATTGAACACTGATCTCGACTGAAAGACCAGTCTGGTTCTGCATGACATCTAGGGATGGTGCCATGGATGTCTCTTCGGATCTATTCTAGTAGGCTTTCTGAAGATGGAAACCCCATGCGAGTTGGCAACTTGGAATGGATGCAGATGGCGGAAGGATATTAGGCAGCGTTACTAGGTTAGATTGGTCCAGTAAATTACTGGGTCTGGAGTTCTGGACCACTGGTCCACTGACAGGGTGGGGGCTGGGTTGGCATTACTGCCTCTGCCGACAGAGTTTGGATCTTCTCCTCACATCAACCTCATATCATGTTCCAGCTGCACATTGGGAACAAGGTTCAAAGTATCAGAATCGTCAAGTGTATCGGAAGACATATTGGAATGCGTCTCGGATATGCATGTATATCGGAGAAAAAATAAGATACGCTTGGAAATACTATAAATACTTTAATAAATCATAAAAATACATCAACAACACTAAATATAAGACTTCAATGAGATATATACACATTAAATTAATATATTTTAATTATTTTATGAAAAATATATTGTAGTTTTATAATTTCATTAAAAATCCTATATAATTTAATAAATTATAATTCTTAAGTTTTAATGTTTTATGGGATGGGAAAAACCCAACTCTCCTATCCAATCATAAAAATGCATTGGCACAACTTCTAAGTGAAAATATAATTAATAAATATTTATTATCTATTATTTATTTTTAAAAATTATAAAAAATAAATAAACATTATATAATATATTCAAAAAATAGTTATTAAAAAAAATTCAATTGCTTTGTGGATATGATAGATCATCCATAGAATTATAATATATTCAATCATTGTGATCAAATGATAAAATATAATTAATTAATTAATTACTTTTAATTCTAAAAAAATGAAAAAAAATTATTAAATAAGAAATTTCAATTGGTTTGTGGATATGATAGATCATTCATAGCATTATAATATATTCAATTGTTGCGATCAAATGATAAAATATAATTAATTATTATATATTTTTTAAATATAAAAATATAAAAAAATTAACAAAATAAAGAAGAAATTTCAATTGCTCTATGGATATGATAGATAAATCCATAGATCTAAAACATATTTAGTCTTTATAGGCAGAGAAAAAATTACATTTTCAATTTTTTTTTGTTAATTTATATTTCTCCAAATATCCTCATGAATTTTCCATAAATCTATTGATAACATAAAAAAAAGTTGTGATTTTGAATGTAAAAAATGTAGATCAACATAAATTTATACATTCAATAAAAAAAAGAAATCACAAGATATTATAAAAAATGAAAACATTTACTTGCTTTTTGCCATGTTTTTTTTTCAAAAATTAAAAAATATTCAAAAAATTAACGATTCACACATGTTTCTTGCAATTTTTTTTTTCCAAATCTAGCACTCTAGGAATGAGGTTTAGAGTTTTAGAGTCATTTGGGGGTGAAAGAATGTTTATTTCAGGAAAAAGAAGCTTGTTTTTCCCTTTATTTTTTTCCAGTTTTTGGCAATATCTTTGTTGTCAATATGCCCCCAATACTGGTCCGATATGCATGAAAAAAGGACAAAACGCCTGATTTCCATACGATACGATATGCCTCACATCGAGTGTATCGTGTCAAAATTTTAAACCTTGGGTAGGATGTGGTTGTGAGGTAGATGTGAATTCCGGACCCACCAATAGGGTGGGGCCTGGGTTGGCCTTGCTGCCTCTACTGATAGAGTTCGGATCTACTCCTCACACCGACCTCACATCATGTTCCAGCTGATCGGGAACATCCCCCGTAGTTGTATGTTATTATTCATGGGAGATGTTCCGAATGCATGGTAGGATGTATCTGTGAATAGATCCCAACTCTCGCTGACAAGCCAACTGGTTTGGTTGAGTAATTTTCCCAATGTTAAACGAACTCGGATTTAGTCCTCATAAAAGGAGATCACATCAGCACCCCACGGGGTGTGCCTCACGTGCACATCTCAGAGTGCGTTAGGCTCAATTTGGAAAGAGTACAAATGCAAATATGTATAGTGCAAATACACAGTAGTTCTTGAAAACAATGTAAATAAGTGTAAATGCAAATATGTAGAGTGTAAAATGGTTCATATAAATTGCAAAATTGGGTTAGTTTTGCACTGACAAATTTACCTTCTTACCAAATAGACTTTTAGCTATAATGGATGCAAACATGAGTTCTAATAAAGCATATGCTTTTTTTTTTAATCAAAAGTCCACTTGAATGCAAATTTGCCTCTTTTTTATTAATGTACTTTTACATTTATTATCAATATAAATATGCATTAGTCTATCATTTATCAATACATAAATGTAATATTTCCAAACACAGGCAAAAGTGAATTAGAATGCAAATTTACCCTGAAACGGGATTTACACTCCATTCACATTATTTCCAAATGCAGCCTTAGGAACATCTCCTGTACTAGTCATTGGGAGATGTTCCCAATACATAGATGGGATGTTGTGTGGGGAACTGATGTGCTCTCATAAAACTGTCCTCACAGGTCCTCATATTTCTTTAGCTGTGCATTGAGAAAATCTCCCCATTGGTAAAAACATGAGTATGGATATGTATTCAAGGTTTAAAATATCAAAAATGCATCAGGCCGTACCAATTGATACATGTTGTATTAGTGACCTCCCGATATGTCTTTACATTGGATGTTTTGGGGTCTGACCTGGTTCAAGGGGTAGACAGGCCTTACCCTCCTGAATCAGTTTGAAAAAAATAAAACCACAGGTTGATACAGGCTGATACGCCTCAGTCAGCATATTGGCCTGTATTGATATTTTGAACCTTAGAAGGCTGTGAGGACTGAATCTGAATTCATGTTAAACCTGTTATCTGTTGGGTCTGACTGGCTTAGCCTGTGCTGATCTATAACCCGGGCCTGGCCTGATAACCTTGATCAGCTGATGGAAGATTAAGAACTGGACCAAACTTGTGGCGGTCTAGTCAAGATCTTGTTATCTTCCCAGGCCTTCACATGATGTTCCTCTTGGGTCCTGACAAGTCTCATTATACTCGATTCTTTTGCTTATTATTTTGCACGTTCAAACGATTGCCCCGACCACGCTTCTGCAATCTGGGTCCGGTAACTTCTCCTGCATGTGGTATATGTTTGTCTTGGCTTCTCTCATTCTCTGCTGTGACAGTAAGCTTCATTAGTGGATGTTACGTGATGACGAAGGTTCCTCATTTCTATGTCTTCCGAATTATTGTTAGTTCTTCGAAGTTCTTACAGCCAAATGAAGTGTCAGAGCCTCAGAGGCTGGAGTCGGCATTGGGTTGAACTGGGCCATGCCCAACTTTGTCGAGGCTTGGGTTGGGATATGCCCATCAGAAACAGATCCCGAGTCCTGACCCACACAATTCATTAGTCATTACAAAGAACAAAAAACATAGAAATCTGAGCAATTAATTAGTACGTTCATCATGTTCTGGAGTAATGCTAGCGCTACAGCCTATAAGTGCCCTATTACTGCAGACAAGGCACTTTCTTGGGAGACTGTTTGCCTTTGGAGTTGAGCGGAGGAGGTGCAGCTCATGGTGAGCAAACCTAGCTCTGCAGCTCTGACACTGGGGCCTTGGCATTGACAACAATGACAAGCAGTCAGAGACTTGGAATGGGTATCAATTATCAGATTCCAGTATAAGCGTTACGTCCTGAACCAACAGTTTTTTGGGCAGAGATCTACCAAAAAAACAGAAAAAGGTTTCTGGAGATTGGAGAATGGTTAACCAAGCCGACCTTAGAAGGTTTCTGAGTTGGGTCCAGTCCAGGATTTCATTCTTCAATCAAATGGAACGACAAACATTTTATCCGTCACCTCCACTAATTGCTTCGTTACCCAACACAGATGGGATGATTAGCATGAAAAACCTAAGGCCCCGTTTGGTTTAGGAGAATAGGGGTCTGGGTTATTTCGATTTTAACTTGTTGATTGAGTGGAATTAGAATCTCATTTCTATTCTTGCTAAAATGGTATTTCTCCATTTGAGAGAATAGTTATTTCTTACTTTTTCTTTGAAAATAAAATTTCATTCCTACTAATTCCAATTATCATTCTTATTTCTATTTGAACCAAACAGATTATACAAACAAATGATATCAATTCCAATTCCAAAAATTTTCGATTTCGATTCCGATTCTAAATGCAAAAGAAACGGACCCTAATGTCATAACTAAGCAAGCTCTTTGATACACCATGTGCCGATGACCCTAGTAATTCAATTGATTAATCAATGTCCCTCCGTTTGAGGTAGTAGTGTGGGTTCAAATCATGGAAAGGCAGCCTTGTCACCACTAACCCACCAACCTCGCTAACTGGGTCTGGTGTAGTATATCACCTTAAAAATTTGGCTGTTTACATTCGTCAACCTGTACCATCCAAAGAGCTCTCTGCCTCTCCCTGTGCCACACGTTGACTTACATGAACTTCAAGCAACAACAGTAACAGTGCTAAGGGGATGGCTATTGGCTATATAGTTTAATGTGTCATCTAGGGGGGAGAGCCTGTGGGCAGCCAAAATTTTTTCAGCTCCTCGTGTACCCAAAAGATGGACACACTGTGTGTTGACATGGATAACACATCTGTTGCAACCGTGACCACAACACTCCCTTGCAACCCACCCTCCAATGAAACATGGATATCCTTTAATTTCAATGCGTTTGAGTTTCATTGGAGGGTTGTAAGGCTCCGTTTGGTTATGGGAATAGGGGTCTGGAATCAGAATTAGAATGGACTGTCCCGATTCCAACTGTTTAATTGGGTGGAATTGGAATCCTATTTTCATTTCTGCTAGAATAACATTTCTCATTTGAGGTTTGAGGGAATGGTCATTCCCTGCCCCTCCCTTGAGAATGCAATCCCATTCCTGCTGATTCTAATTCCCATTCTCATTCCTGTTTGAACCAAACGGAATATGGGAATAGACCATTCTAATTCTGATTCTAAATCCAACTACAAACCAAACAGACCCTGAGAGAGGACTGAGACCATGGTTTATGATGAAAATAAAAAAAGGCATTTGATAGATGTGAACTCTATTCGTATTTCGTTGTGAACCATCGACTGTAAATGGTGTTCCTTTAAATAAGTTCTTTCCTTAATAACCTAGTGGTGGTTTAGGTTGCTAATGCTGTCCATTAACTTTGTTTTATTCTATTTTTTCTTTTCTGCTTCTGGGATGATAGGAGGTTCTTGCTACTTTCCATATCTAGACCTTCCATTCTCTCTCTCTCTCTCTGTTCTGCACTAACATAATCTTCCTTGCACGTCATGTGCATGTGAATAAGGAAACAGAAAAGTCGTGAAGATAAAGTCCCACTAATCCTTCTTTTAGGCATTCCAGATTGGCCAATTACAGGAATCCACAATCCTCTGATACATCTACTCATCTTCAACAAACATGCATGTGAAGACATTTAAAGAAGTTTCTTTGTTGCAACCACGCTTCTCTCTTTGATGAGATCACATCTATTGGATTGCAGACACATTTAATGGTAGTTTTGAGGGGAAGTTCTTTAGTCAATCAATCTTCTGTTCTTATTTTCAATGAAATCAAATACAGCCAAAACAAACACAAAATTAAAAGAAACTATGAATTTTTAAAGGCAAATTCAGCAAAGAGTGAACCGTCTTGTTGGTTGAGCAGACTCGGTGACACTTGAGGAACAAAGAATCTACAGAAATATCTACTCTGAGCCTCTGAAGATTACTTGGGGAAGCACTCCAGAGCAAAATTTGCCAGTTTAGTTTAATAGAAAGCAGGTTTGATGAGCTCCACTTTAACAATCCAGGAATCTTCCACGTGGCAAACTAATTTAGAGCTTAAAACAAGTCACACACTCAAAGAATCTTCCATCTTCCACATTAATTTGAGATGGTTTTCAACTTGGGGCGGTTGGACCACTCAACCACAAAAATGGGTTTGATGGTTTGATACAGAATGCAGCTGGTTGGTTGACAGTGATCCAACTTGCTGAGTGCTGACCTGCTGAGGCACCCAACAAGAAAACAGAAACTACATTCAAATCTTAATACCTCTACTCAAACAGAGGGGTTCTTTGGCAACCAACCACACTAGAATCATCCCAACCCTGAACCCAACTACCCACTCAAGAATCTCTCAAGGGTATTTCAGAGAAACTGCATGAGAATTTGAAATTTCTACTATTCCAGGGCACATACACACACAAACAGAGAAGCCGTGCCGACCTCTAAAGATTAGTTTATAGAAGAAAGAGTTCACAAGGAATAGAAAAGGAAAAGAATGGACGAAGAGAGGAAGAAACCATTGCCAGACAAACAGTGTATGTGCTTGTGTGAATGATTGTGAGTCCGAGTGTCTGCTCTCAAAGTATTATTAAAATTTTGTCTGAAAGCCTCTGAAGAGTGCAAGTTCGTCAACAATAACAAACTTAAATGGGTTTTCTTACACAACACGACATTTCTTCCCTTGTCTCACGCTGGCCTGAACGTGCAGCTTGTCCTGAGCTATACTGACCTCACTTTCCTCTCTTCCCATTTCAAAATTCCTTTTCCTTCCACCGAAAGCACTCTTGAATCAACGTGGATCCGAAAAAAAAAAGCATTATAATCAAGACAGAAAGAGTAAAAAAGTTTCTTTGCTGAATGCTAACTCTGAGTTTCCTTCCATTTTCAATCTAAATAAATAACAATTCACATTTCAATGTAAAGTAAATAAGACCCAAAATCCCCAAAATTTCTTTCATACAGTGGGAGAAGGGTAATCCCATTTCTTTTGCTCCATTTTCTTCCCTCTTCAAAACAAACCAAATTCCTTGCTTTGGAGAGTGGAGCTGAAGCTGTAAAAATTTGGGTTTCCCAGAAAAACAGAGATGGGTATACGAGGAGAAGGGGAGCTTCCTCATCTCAGACGCTCAAGCTATCCACTCCACATTGCTTGTATGTCAGTGACTGCTTCCTTGGACTGATCACTATTGCACAATCCACTGCAACCTGTCACCACAGACCCATTGACCTTATTATTGTTTCTTCATTAAAAAACCACCGATAATATGACTTTTAACTAGCTCTAAGCATCCCCATCAATGGAGGAGCCTAAAAAATGACTTAACAACATGAGACAAACAAACCCAATTCCCCCATCTTACCACCTCTGCAAGAGGGCGCATGTTAGCATGATTAGGCAAGATGGGTGTGCCGCTATTGGTTTTTCAGAGAAAGAAACTTTCAACAGTGAACTTTAGTAGCATTTAGGCAAAGCGGGAGGGTGGAAGGATGTATTAAAGAATGTGAATGTGAAGCATTTAGCACAGAGAAGAGGAGAACAGGTGAGAGAAGAGAAAGCGGGACTGAAAGAGAGGTGACTGGTAAGTGCTTACCTGAACCCTGGGCGAAGTGATATCCAAAATCCGGATCTTCGCCCCAACATCACCAGTAATCCTGAGCTCAACCCGGTCATTAAGAGAGGCATCTTTCACCAAATCAGCGGCGTTCGCCGGAAGCAAGTTGACTCTGTCGACACCCACGGTGGTCTCCACCTGCCTGACACTGTGCGCCGGCTGATAAAACCCCGGCACCGTCGCCACACCGAGCGGCACCCCTTTGTACATCACGTAGAACCGCGACTCACTGTACTTGATGCCCACCTTGTTCGGGTTCACCGCCGTGAACAACATCCTTATGCTGAGTGTCAGCGACGCCCCCGTCGTCGTAGGCGACGGGCCGGTCGTTATGCCCACGTACTGGACGGCGACCTGCTGGAGATCGAACTGGGGCTTCTTGGGTTTCAAGGCGAGGACGATTATGAGGACCACGGCGAGGACGAGGAGGGCGAGGAAGGTCATGAGCAGGAAGAGGCAGCAACAGCAGCCCTTGAAGGAGGCGGCCGACGAGGATCTGGGGTAGTAGTAGTCGTCTTGGAGGTAGCGCCGCTGCTGGGGGTGGTGGTGGTGGCCGGAAGAGGGGTGGGGATGGTGGTTCTGGTTGTTTTGGGATGAGCCGGGACCGGGTGGGTGTGCGGTGTGCTCACCATTCATGTTAGCCCTTGTAGCCATGGTATGCTACCGTGCGCAGGCTGAACTTCTCTCAGCAATTGAGACAGGCCCCCTCCCCCCTCTCTTCCCCCCTTTTCTTCTTCCCCAAAGAGAGTGAGAGCAGGAGAGGGGAAGAAGGAAGAGATTTCTTTGGGCTTTGTAGCTTTTTTTTCCTTTCTGCTTTAATTAAAATATAAATAATAAAATAATTAAAAGTGGGGTAATAATGAAGTACTTTTGTCTGCATGGCCCTTATGATGGCCCTTAATCAAGACCATAGAAATGAGTGGGTCCCACACCCTGGGGCTCACTTGCTTAATGGCGTGATTCAGTGCTGCAGCCACAATGTAAATTGTAAGTGTCCTATGTTCTTTCCTTCAAAAGTGTAGTTTCTATGTGTACCGTACGTGGAGACTGGTGACAGTGAGAAGCACTAAAGCAGTAAGGCACCGCGCTTTGTTTGGCCGCCTGCTGCTTTTTGGATTTCTTTTTTTTTGAACGCTATTGCTGAAAAAAAAAAACAAAAGAAATGGAGGGCAAATCTGGAATGTTCCTAGGGTTATTATTTGATTAAAATGTTATTTATGGAAGAGTTTATGCTCTTCCTAACTCCTGAACCAATGAATGGTTCGCCAAAATTAGAAAAAAAAATACAAAAAGCTCAATAAGTAGTTCACAAAAATAAAAAAGAAGAGAAAAATTCCTTGAGTGGGACCACCAATGCCCATTTAAAAATTAAAATGGGGATCGTGCAACTCTTGACATCAATGATTGAGATGTTAAGAGTGGGATCCAATCACTTTCCAAGATCAAAATTTCCATTTTCTTTACTAATTTTAGGTAAATTTTATATTAACTATTAAAGGCCTATTTGGGACGGTTCTGCATTTGAGATCGGTTGCGAAGTTAATTAGAGTAATTTCCATGGTTTTTAAAACCGAACCGGTTAGGGGTTTGGTTATCGATTTGAACAGTTCGATCGTTTGATCCGAATGGTCGGCCCGTTCTGACAAAAAAATAAACAAATTTCAAAAACAGTCAAAACTGTTTGAACGGTTAACCGGCCAGTTCAGTGGTTGTTGATCAAAATCAACGATTTTGGGGGAAAAGGCGGGTTTGGGGAAAAACGGAACCAGTTAGGTGATCGATTCTCGGTTTTTCCGGTCTGACCGTTCGGTCCGGTCCGGTTTTGAAAACCATGGTAACTTCATGCTTATGATTCCAGCACATGGAATGCCCATTTGGATTTTTGAATTTTCATCAAAGCCCAATTCATAAGTTATTTATTTGGATAAATGCACTTATCTAGATAAGTGTTTTTCAAGAAAGAGTTATCTGGGTAAGTGCATTTATCCATATTATTTTATTTTTCATGTAAATAAGGCAATGGCCATTTTAGCTATATAAATCTATTATTACAATGAGCATTTTTGTCCCATTTAAGTGTTTACAACTTTTCCCTTAAATGAGAGAGTTATTTATTCATATAAGAGATGGGTATCACTTATCCGCCCAGCAAAATAAATTTTTCCTGATCTTCACTTAAATCTGAAAAAAAAAAAAAACATGAAATTCTTGATCAATAGGAATCAAAATTTCATTGACCAACTTTCCCCCTCTCAAAATTCAGAAAAAGAATGCCCTCCAATTACAAAATTTAATAAATGTAAACGTCTGAAAGGAGCTGCGACCCAAAAAATCCTCCCAAACAGGTATTAAATATAACTTAATAAATTGGAGGAAGAGAGGCTTGTTGGATTGAAGTTGAAGACTTGAAAGTACCCGATTCAATTACTATATCCACTTTGCTACAAACTGCAAAGCTGATCTAAGTAGTGAGTCAGCAACAAAATTCGCTTTTATCTACACAAGCTGTTATATTGTACAAAACCACTTTAAACCTAAAAGCGTTTTCTCAGGATTTTATTTGGATGTCCTTCGTACCCGGTTACCTACCCGCTTAAAGGGTTCGGGTACAAGTCAAACAAATCCTGGTCTAACCGGTTCAGGTTCCGGGTCAGCTGCTTGTTAGGTAGATGGGCCTGGAATGCTGTGAACAACAGTCAGCGCCTATTCTTGGGTTAGTAATTCTTTTAGTCAGTGGCACTTTTATCATGGCTAACGATCTTCTTTTCTTTTTCTTTTTTCTTCCTTTTCAGTCTTGGCAAGAGATTTGCTAGATCCAATGTTGTTAGACTTGAGTAGGGTGTAAAATTTATTGATGGCCCACTATCTGAGATAATCTCTCGACATCCCTTTGAATATGGAGGTAGGGGCGATCATTTGGTTTATTCAATTAATAAATTAAAATTTTAAAAACCAAATTAAAAAAAAATCAAACTAAATTGAAACCTGAATTTTATTTTGGTTTCGGTTATTTCATTATATTATATATTAATATATAGATATATAATATATAATATATTATATGTTATATTATATAAAAAAGTTTGGTTAATTCAATTAATCGAATTTTTAATTCTAAAAACCAAAACTTAAATTTTTGATTTCGTTTTTCGGTTTTAACAGAATAATACTCACCCCTATATGGAGGCATGAGATCAAACATGTGTAATTGCAGGCTCTTTCATGGTAAGGTCAGTAGACCTTCTATGTACCTTGCTCTATCCCCATCCATAAGGCTGCCTTTGGAAACGATGCAAATTAGTGTGAATGCAAATATGTAGAGTATAAAATGGTTCATATAAATTGTAAAGTTGGGTTAGTTTTGCACTGACAAATTTATCTTCTTACCAAACAGACTTTTAGCTGTAATGGACACAAACATGAATTTCAATAAAGCATATGCCTTTTTTTTTATCAAAAGCCCTCTTGAATGCAAATTTACTTCTTTTTTTATTGATGTACTTTTACATCTTGTTATCAATATAAATATGCATTGATCTATCATTTATCAATGCATAAATATAATGTTGCCAAACATGGACAAAAGTGAACCAGAGTGCAAATTTACCCTGAACTGGGATTTACACTCCATTTGCATCGTTTCCAACGCAGCCTAGAGCTATTTTACATCAAAATAAACTTGAAACAATAAATATTAGAGGTCATAATGCCTATAAATTTGACCAAGCCAACATTTCTAAGAACCGAATAACCCAAAATTTGTTTGAACTATCATTCCTGATTTCTTTCCAACCATCCAATCCAATCCAAATCTGACAATATTGGTTAGAATTTATTCCATTTTTTAGCTTCTAATCTTCCCTCTCTAGTAATCAGGCCATATATTGAGCAGACTGGCCATCTTTTGAGTAACGTTTTCCTGAGAATTGGATGGACCTTTTGTCAAGTAAAATTGTAGGGCTGAAGCAGATCTTGAAGGAGTCTAAACTAATTAGACCGATCATTAGATTTTTAGACCAAAATATATTTCGACAAAATAATTTAAAATTCATTATTTGCTTGAAATCTTTGTATTTATAATTTAACAATAGATATGATATTGAATAGAATAGAATGATAAAACAAGATTCATGTAGTTGATCTCCCATATATTCGGAATAAAGTTTGGATGTTGCTGACTTACTTAGAATCTTTCATATAGTTATAAGGCTTGGATGATGATGACGGCGACTTGTTTGAAATCTTTCAAGCAAAAAACTGTACCCCAAATATCTTTAAAGGAGTTCTATCAAATAGGACTCAGTCATGAGACAGAAGCAAAGCTTATGTCGCTCCAAGTATGGGGGAACTATTTCTTTTCTATTGTTTGTCAACCTTAGACAAATAAAGAGATGGATGGTCATTTTGTCTTGTTCTTTTGAAAGGGATATGTGGAATAAAGGCTTCAACCATTCAATAGGATTCACATGGGCGTTGTGGAGACAAAATTCATAATTAATTTTATCCATTTCTTACATAATCCCATCTTGAAAAGGACCTCTGGAATGCAGGGTCTCTGTATTCTATTATAGACTTAGGATTTTTTCTTTTTAATTTTCTATAACTTTTAAACAGGTGTTTCCCCCTCCCAGTCCAATGTTTGTATTGTTTACTAACTAATTGAAATCCTGCTTTTAGGTTTTGCTAACAATGTCTTTCAATTCAAGGCCAAACAGCCCCACATTGATCTATAGAAGATGTGGGCACAATCTAAACTAAGCAATAAGGACAGCAGTTAGAGCTTATAAAACCTAAAAAAAAGTTCAACAAAATGACCATGTGCTTACTTATTGTACTGCTCAGGCCTCCTGCCCACAAATTCTTCCCACATCCCTACGCACAAAAAATTACAGTTATGAATTGGGAATACCTTTCTTGTCATTCATAGAAAGTATTCTCATGCATGGTGGTAGTGTCTTGTGGATAGAGATGCGAGAAAGGATTGTGAGTAAGAGATCCCAAGTGTCTCAACTTTGCCCTATGGGATCTGGTCTCAAAGAGAAGAGATGTCTCAATTAAACATCCAATATGAAGTTGGTAAAAGGGCCATTATCTTTTCCAGCAATCGGAAGCCCTTAGAAGGATGAGTTGGACATAGATGATAGATCTAACCTGTGGTACCTTTTCTTTTCTTTTATCTTCACAAAATGACAGTTTTCAGACTTAAATCTGCATTCTCATGCTTGTCGGCCCGAGATTTTACCATTACACCAAGCAATCACATTTTCTTTGAATTGTTAATGAACTGACAATCAAATCCATCAGTTTACAGTTCATATTGGGTCCCAGTCATCCCATAGAGTTGGCAAGTGGTAGGTTGGGACCCCTTACATTTGTTTGAATGTTGGAAGTCTGTGCTTAAATTTACTTGCTGCTTTCCAGTCAAAGTGGTAACTCTTCAAGTATCTTATTAATGGCTCCATTTGAATAAGTTTTTGCTTTTGAGCTTTGGGCTGTGAGAAATAAAATCCGTTTGGAAGGTTGTTTTGAAGATTCAACTACTTTGAAGCACTTCAGATAAGCTACTCAAAGAGGCTGACTGACAGCCAGTTTTGGGCTTACCTTGGAAAGTCAGTAGCTAGCCACTACATTTTAGCCCTTTCAAATTGAGCCAAAAAGTGTTTTGAGCGTTTTGTAAGATTTGCTTTCAAAAGCAGAACAATCTAAAACCAAAAACACTTTTAAGCCTAGATAACAAAATAAGTCTTGGGAATTCGTGCGTTTGGGCTTTAAAAGCTTATCAAAATGCAACCTTAATCTCATCTGATAATTTCCTTGGTGAAATTTGGAGGCTTCCATTAGATGAAGACAGAAGCCAAAGGTTGGGGCTTACATTTTCCATGCTTCCATCGATTCCTGTGTCAAGGGAACCATATCCACAATGCATAGGTGCAGCTAAGGCATTTGAAAACCCAATTTTGTTCATTATCCTTGTTCCTCTTCTCTTCATTCATTGAGTTTTCTGGTATGGAGAATCTTAATTTGGTTACCGTAATTGCTCACCAACTATTCCTTGGGTTCATTATCCTTGTTCCTCTTGACGTTTTCATTTAGATCTTTTTGATAGATGTTCAACTCCTGTTACCTGGAGAGAGAGAGAATTTTGTAACTTTTGTCTGTATATGTGTGTAAGGATTCCATTTACTTCTACCTTCTATTTGTGGGATAAATTTTAGCTTAAAAACCCTTTGAGATGTTCAAAATAGGCTCTTCTTTATTAGCTATTTTTGAAATGAATTATTTAGAATGTTCAACAGCTAATATCTCATTCAAGGAAAACAACTATAAATGTTATTAAGACTCGGACCGGACTAAAAACTGAAATGTTTCATGGCTCCCAGTTTTATCAGTTAACTGGGCCTTGGCCCGTCCAACCTGCAAAAATCATTATTTAACCGGGACTAGAAAAGGCCATCAGTTCCTGGTTTTCATGGTCCGACCATCCAGTCCGAGTCGAGTCTTTAAAACACTGTTCTCAATTTCTTTTATCAAACATATTGTCAAATTTGAACAAAATAAAATAATCAGGAATCTCACTGGGTCATGGTGTTAAAGGTATGGCTGATGAAATCATCCAGTCCATAAAAACCAGCTAGTAATCAAGACCCATAAAGCTCTTCAGCCCATGATAACTATCTAATAATCAAAGCCCAAACAAGCTCACTGGGTCATGTAGTTACAGGTTGGATCATTCAGCCCATAAAAAACATCAAGTAATACGGACCCATAAATCTGTCCACCCACACTATACTCATTCTGTGAAAAGACAACTTGATGGCCATATAATACTCATTCAATGGGTAAATTAAATCAGTGGATTAGGGCATTTTTAATCTTTGAATCTAGACTCTTCATCTCCTCCATCTAAGTTAGGGCTCACATGGTAAGAAAAAGAAAAAAAAAAGGGACAAAAAGAAGGGATTTTATTATCCCTTAGTTTGACCTATTGCCTTGTAAGGCAATTAAAGTATCATTCCCTCAAAAGTAGACTACTGAAAAGGCTTCCTTTTTCCATGCCCTGAGAAAGCTAAAATGCTGGTTTCCATATATTACGTTAGGCAATCTGTATTCATTCAATGGACAAAAGCTTAGGTTGTCCACGGCAATCACATGGTCCCGTTTGTTTATCAATTGCCACGTGTAAAATGTTCTGGTGGTCAAGATCAAGATCTTCTTGAGATGAACCAGTCAGTAATCTTGTTACCCATTTAGGGCAACGCTTATATTAGCACTGTGTAGCGATTAAGGGGGGGATGGATCTCTTAGGGAAGGGGCCTCTATTTGTGCTGTGAGATGAGTTGAAGTTGCTGTAAGCTGTAAAGGAGATAGATACATGGAGAACTGCTGAAAGGTGTGTGTTTGCCACTAAGCAAGGAATAGCAAAATGGCTTTAGTGACTAAACACTTTGTAGCATCACCAGTCACCACCCATGACCCATCTCATGAAGTTCTCTTTACAGCTAAGGATGAGAGTAAGCTTCTATGATTCTGGATCTGCTGCACTTGTTTGTGTTGCATTTGTCATTCACTTTGGTTCAGTCTGTGACAGGTGTTTCCATTACATGTGTGGTGTATGTCCAAGTGTGGGACAAGTGCAGCAAATGCCCGCTGACTTTTGTAGAGGTGTTTGGTTCCGTTTACATTTATTCAGTAAACGTTTATTGACGGTGCCACATAGGCACCACTTTAGCATTTTCTCTCTCTTATTCTTCTACATGCATCGAAAATGAAAAAAAGTCAAATTTGGTTTTCATGCATGCCAGCCGTTTGTGGAAGTTATTTTTTAAAGCTTCTACAAACGGCCATGTGTTTTTTTACTGTTATGCTGATGTAGAGCCTGGTGGCGCCTAATTATCATAAACGGTTGTAATTATTGCACTTCTCGATTTTACCAGCAAGTAAAATACAAACATTTATTCAATGAACATAAATGGAACCAAACATATACTTAGCTACAACTGGTAGTAACATCTAAAGCTGCCTTTGGTTGCATGTAAGAGGGATACAAATTTTCTTAAAAGCTGTTTTGATTGTAGTGCAGATTTATTTGCACTGATACAAAACTATGGTAGTAAAAATGAAGTAAAATAAGACATTACAACCTGAAGCAGAATATCAGAATATGACCAATAAGTAAAACCCCAAAAACCAGAATCTGTGTTCTTTTCATTAACACTCCCATGCATTTGTACTAGTGCAAATAAAATTGAACTGCAACCAAACACAATATAATGTTTTTACTTGGAAAGAAAATATAAATAGTTGAGAAACATACAAATGGATTGAAGAAGAAAATATTCAAAGAATTGTTATTCCACAGCTATTTTCTGTGAAACTGAACACTGTCAAATAGAAATTTTGAAGAAATCAGTCATTTTTATGCAACCAAACAGAGCCTAATAAGTACATCTACAGAGAGAATTGCTAATCTGGTAGTATAGAGAACTAGAGAAGTCTAGTTGTCTAGGAGTCTTCCACACAGGTACATGATGGAGGGCCCAAAGAGGCCCCATATTAGCAAAGCAAAGCTACCACTTACTGCACTTTTTGGGGTCTAAATATAAGGATATTTGACAGTTCGAACATGCTTGATATCTATCTAAAACTGCTTTATTCTTTGTTGATTGGTTGATTTGTTCTCCTTTCCAGTTTCCTCCATGGCATGTCCTCTGCATTCAGCCAGCGGGGCTTTACTTCGCTTCTATCTGGTAGATGACAAGGCCATCTCAAAAGGCAAAGAGGCCTGGTCTTGTCATCCACGTGAAAAAACTGGAAGTCACCTACGACCAAGTCGTTATTGTCATCATCGTTGTCATTATCATCATCCAAGCTTTATCCAAATTATATGGAGTCGATTTCTTGACTCAAGTTTTAGAACTCGGTTTCTTTGACTAGGGACCATATCTATAGACCATGTGCGTCTTAATTATTCTGCCATGTCTTGGCCTTTCCCAAATAAGGGTGCAATTCGGGTGATGTCTCTTAAATTTATCTTTCAATGCCCATGTGTGTCTATAGACCCGGCTTAATGCATGGTCCTAGTACTACTTTTGATGGAGACCGGATCTGTTCAGGCGCCTCACACCAACCTCAACACACATCCTAATGACCATACCTATAGACCATGTGCGTCCTAGTCCTAATACATGGTCCTATAGACCAGGCTTATTCACGGGAGGTGTTCCCAATGCACGGTGGATGTGCCTGTGAAACACCCATGTGTGAAGAGCAGATTCCGTTCCCTTTTGATGATCCAGTCCAACCTGACCTTTGATCCACTTAATCTGTACTGTGGGGCATCTTGACTGAGGACCACTTAATCTGCATTGTCTGTCTATTGGTGATTTGGTGTTAGAGCAAATAAAGGCCAAAGAGACATCCCATCAGTCTGAGGAATTAACTCCTATGGCTGCGTTTGGAAACGATGCAAATTAGTGTGAATGCAAATATGTAGTGTAAAACAATTCATATAAATTGCAAAGTTGGGTTAGTTTTGCACCGACAAATTTACCTTCTTACCAAACAGACTTTTAGCTGTAATGGATGCAAACATGAATTTCAATAAAGCATATGCTTTTTTTTTTATCAAAAATCCTCTTGAATGCAAATTTACTTCTTTTTTATTGATGTACTTTTACATCTTATTATCAATGTAAATATGCATTAGTCTGTCATTTGTCAATGCATAAATGTAATGTTGCCAAACACAGGCAAAAGTGAACCAAATTGCAAATTTACCCTGAATTGGGATTTACACTCCATTTACATCGTTTCAAAACGCAGCTTATGCTTCTTCACATATTGTCCAGGTTTCATGATCTTACAGGCAGCACCATTCCATCATCATCGAGAGATTAGCATACTGCTTATGTTTTCACAGTATGGGCTTTGGGATCTGTCAAAACAAGAAGAAATTAATAAAGTTGGTGCCCAGGCCAAGCCGAAGCTGAAACCTTGGAAAACCGACCAAGCCCTAAGCCCATCTGGGCCAAACCAATCTGGTCTTGAAGAGGCTTCTTGATCGACCATTAAATCTAAAAAACACCCACATTTGAGGTTATGAGGGACGCTAGCCACATTGGCTGCAATTCTAGCTGAACTTCCAAATTACGGACAGTACCAAACCAAGAAATTACTAATTATTTACAATTTCCTGATTTGGGGACAACATATCTTGCAGCCTGTTTGGCCTACTGTCAAGTATTGGTCACTTGATGTAAATATGAAGCTGGTGACTAGATGGTTTAGGATAAATTAATCTAGATCCACTTATAAAAAGCTAGGATTATTAATATTACATGATATTTCCAGCTAATAATGTGCCTATACACCAGTGGGATCAGAATTGAAATTTATATGCTAACAAGACAATCAAACCACTAAACTACAAAAGTTTACATATGTTCAGGAAAGCACAAGCATTCTTGGCCAACAATAAAGCCTTAGCAAGAAATAAGATGAATTAATCTAACCATAACTCCCAAACGATATAATATAACATTGTAACAGCAAAAAAACAATCCATGGTCGGCTAGAATTCTAACATATATTACCAGCACTGAGCATGGACAGATTGTTATTGGTCTAGATTGTCAGGACTTGGACTGGTATTATCTGCTTCGGGCTTTGCTGCATCATCAACCTCAAGCACATCATCCATCATCATATCATCTTCTCCAACATTGATATCTTCAACATCCTCATCATCATTGTCAACTGTTCCAGGGATCTTCCTTGTTTTTGGTCCATGCTCGAGCCTGTGGGTCTCCAGCTCTTTGTCCATTGTCTCTTGCAGGTTCATATTGTTGTTTGCTTTTCGTGAATTCCTTGCATTTTGCCACCTTTGGAGTTCTGTTTCCACATTGGCGATATACTGTTCTGCTATTTGCTTCTGATACGTGGATAGCTCCTCCCTTCTGGCAGCTTTCCATTCTAGAAAAGCCTGACATGCAAATTTTGGAGGCATAATTAACCTAGGTTCAAGTTAGTCTTATTCAAACACCTCAAAGGGACCCTTTAATTTTTTTAAGGATAACAGTAACTTCATCCATTAAATATGAAAGAATTATGTACACACGTATTAGACAACCCGGATTTAGGTGATATGCCACCCAAACCTCAAGCAACAATGCACCACTACCCAATACAATCTCTCCCTACTGACACCCTGTTTGGCCAATGAATCAGCCATACCAAGGCATCCACTAAAATTCCAGCTTGGGTCCCATTACATTCAGTATTTGTCATTCTTCCTTGTAATCTTTGTGCAAGACCAATTCTTTTGCTGAAAGAAGGGCTGATGCCTTAGTTGCAATATTTAGAAGGTGAATGATCACAAATAGCAATTGGTCAATTGCGCAAAGATTGTCATAGTAGATATCTCTACGACTCCACTTGACAAAAATTTAAGTATATGGGCATTGATCAATGGTTAAAATTAAAGCAGCATCCCTAATGATACCATCCCATGGCTAAACCCAGTTATCACCTGTGAAGTCCACTAACCATGAATGAACATACTTGTACAGATATGTTATATTGAAAGGAAGTTAAAGGCAGTACCTGGCATTGTTTTTTGGTAAAAGGAGCCCTTATAAGGAACTCTAGCTAAGCCCTTGTTCAAAAAGGTTTTTTTGGTCAGTTTGTGACTTGACAGGTCTTCGACTGCCTATTGCCTTTAACACTCAGTTTTTGGTCAGGGTAAGAGATAAACTTTACCTAATATTTCAAGCTTTTTCCTCTCTGATATGGCATATGAGCAAGGGCTTTTCCTTCTGTCATTTGGCAGTAATGTATTTCAACTGCCTATGTTTGTAAACTCTGGTCAGGATGAGAAACTATAAAACCTTTCAGCTTATTCCAAGCAAGAAGCCAATAAAACCTTCTAAGCTATAACCTCAAGCAAAACCCAGCCTAACTTAACAGGGCAGTAGATCAAACCAGTAAACAAGCCAAGATGTAGTTGTAGCTTGGGAGATCTAGATCAAATAAAAACATGTCACTTCTGTATCATAGATGGCTCATGAAAACATCTTGAAAAGGCACTATTAATTCACAATTCACACCGAGCTCCCCTTCTATAGCAGAGGAGAAAAAAATGCACTATTAGTTTTACCTTTTCTTTACGCTCCTCAACTGAGGCTAGATCATCCTCCAAAGGTTTGGCAGGCAAATAAAATATTGGAGGCTCAGTCTTGGTCCTGATAAAAACACAGCCAGAAACAATCAAGAGTCAGAAATTACCAAAATAAAAAATTGTTGTTCTACCTATAATCCTGCAAAGAAGCAGGAGATGCCCAATTGCTTCGACATTATGCACATGAATAGAAACTTATCTTTGTCTCAATAAAATTGTGAATATGGATACTTTGGACCAAAATTAAAAATAACCTGCAGAAAGAAGAGCAAATTGTGCTTGTGAGGATGAGAAAAATATGCATCAAAGGTACAGCAAGAGGAAAGGGGAAATGCACTACTTTCAGAACCTTCCCAATTGTTTGTACCTTAGAAAATTGCTAAGATTTTTATGATGCTCACTCCACTGAAGGAACAGCAGCTCCAACTTCTTTTCTTCAGCCTTGGCAGCAACACGTGCTCGCAGAGTCTGTAGAAGATGATAAAGTGTTAAAAGAACAATGATGGGAGGGAGAAATTGATATTCCGTGCATTATCATAATAAATAACAACCAATTTTCAAGCTTGAAAGCAGAGATTAAACTAAGATGCAAGTCAAACAAGCAGACCAGATCCCGCTTTCGTTTTTCTGCAATTTGTTCGCGCTCCTGCTGCCGTAGTTTTTCACTTTCTTCACGTGCCCTTTGTTCAGCCTATGTATGGTTTAATAATTCAATCATCACCGAGGAAGTATAATTCCAGAGAATGGCCACAGAAATTTGGAGAAAATCAACATGTTTAAATTAAAATCATGCATCTTTAATTGAATATAGCTTCTAAACTATGATGCCCAGACATGGATACCAACACAGACCTCGACACAGGAAATAAAGACGTGACTCTCCATTTGCAAAGACTTCTGACATGGATATGGGTATTGTGGGGACACGCCTGACAGGTAATGGGTATTCTACTTACAGGATTGTATCAAGGTTTTCAACCCGCCATTGACCCCGCTGGTCGAACCATTCAAACCGTCACCCAACCAGGATTCTGGGTCCAGTTCAGTCAAGACCCATCAGACGGTCAAAAGCCATTGACTTGGTCAAGAACCATTCAACCCGGCCGGTTCGACCATTGACCCAGTGACTGAGTCGCGGGTTGCACACTCAATGCATGGTGCATCTTTTTTTTTAATTTTGGGGTAACTTTTCGAGATCTATGCATCCCAAGGAATCGTAGGCACCTTGCCCTGCTATTTTCACGAAAAAACCCTTTTTTGACCTCAAATTGCAATTTTTATAAATAAAAAAATTAAAAAACTGAATTGAAAAACATAAATTAAATATAAAGTAATACATATAACATACCTAAAACTTATTTATACATTATTTATTGCTAAAATATATATTTATACTTAATACATATATGCGCTGATGTGGAACGGTCTGAACCATTCGACCTGACTGGTTGAACCAGTGACCCATGACCCAGAGGCAAAAACAGTTTGGCCTCCGGGTCAGTTTTTAAAACATTGGATTGTGTCATGCTTTTTGTATGTAGTTCTTGCACAAAGTGTCCTTTGAAGTTTAAGCTTTCTAATATATACAATATTTTTGAATCATTGCCTATATGTTCTCCTAACAGCATTTACCAAATATGGTCCTTTATTTGTGGCCAATTGCAGAGCAACCCCAACATATAAAAAATACTCATCATGGTTTATCCATCCATCATAATAGAAATTTGCAGGATCAAAAGGTAAGGCTCAAAGCCTCAAAAAGCCATCTTGGCAACCAGGTCTCACAGCCCTCCCACAAAAGATAAAAAAAAAAAAAAACACAATTAAAAAGAAAATATAATATTTAAATATGGAAAACAATGTAGAACTAATACATCCACCCCAATGAACCCATTTTCAATTGCTTCCAAATTTATGCTTGTAGCATAATACAATTTTAGTCAATAGTTTTTTATAGATTAATTTTAGCTAGTTGATATAAAGGTTAAAACTTAACCAACACTCACTCTTTGTAATGAATTAGATCGACGCATATATGCCTCAGTTGCTGATAGATGCATGTCTTCTTTCTGGAATTTCTGAAACAACAAAAATGCATGTTAACAGTGAGACACTAAACAACAACATGACTCCAAGGTTCATACTTGGCAACAATATTTTGATATAATTAATTATATTGAGAAATTAGGAAATAAAGCCATTGGAACTAACATAGATATCTATAGTTACAAGAAGTTAAATACAAGAGAGATAAGCTTAAAGCCTTAAACCATAATGAGCTTCTATGTGTTTCATACAATGTTCTAAAAATCGTAATCATATCGTAAACCATGGAGAAAATTGAATTGAATCAAGTCGTGAATCATATTGTAAATCGTAAGATTATTTCTACTTTTTACAAATTTGTCAAAAAATTAAATATACATATGCTAAAAGGATAAATATATATAGAAAAGTGTTCTGCCCTATTTTTAAGTTATATCTACCATATATGTACTTAAAACAGTAGAATTTACCACTTATAGAATAGGAGTCTAACATGATATAGGTAGTGTTTGAGAACACTTAAAAGAAGTACTTCTTTTAAGATCTGGGACCACACATTAAGTGATTATTAAGTGGTTGTGTGTTTGGTAAAAAAGTGGGGAAGAAGTACTTTTTTTAAAGAAGTACTTTAAAAAAGTGACTTCAAGTTGGCCTTTTTTTAAGTACTTCTTGAAGAAGTACTCCAAAAAATGGGACAAACCAGTCCCTACTAATTTTTGTAATGCCTAAAATACCCCCACAAGGGTTATACCTCCTTATCCATTCATTCGAACATCAAACCCAGGTAGCAGCGCACTAGTTGCAAGTCCACCGGTGACGATCGATGGTCAGGAAAAGTGGTCGGCATACCTGTCGTTTGGCTACTTTCTTCTATTTTCTGAAGTTTTTTTCTCATTTAATCATTTTTTTTGTTTTTTTTTTTCTAACTTGAACTCCCTATTCTTTACAGATCTACACTTGAACTATCTATTTTTTTCGCAGATCTACACTTGAACTAACCAGCAACAAGAGGTTAGTTTTTTCTAGGTTTTCACAGATCTACACTTGAACCAATCCCTAATAATTTCGCAGATCTCACCGTTCCTCTTTTTTCTTCCTCAGTCCTCAGCCTTTCCACAGAGATCTAACTCTGGGATCACAAATCTGTTTTTTCTTCCTTAGTCATCATTTCTGTTCAATGCCACCACTCACCACTATTGCTGGTTTGAACCCGCCTCTGCAGTGACGATGATGAACAGGGAAAGGGAAAGAGTGAAGATTAAGAAGAAGAAAGAAAAAAGAAGAAGAAAGAGAGATGGTGTGGAGAAAAAAGTGAGATGAGAGATTGGAGGTGGAGATCGGAATGGATTCACCGCCGCCCTTGGTTTTGTGTCACGAGGAAGATGATGAACAGTGGATTTTGGGGGGGTTCTGAAGAACTAAAGGAAGAAGAAGTATGAGATGGAGAGGGAGGCCGGAGTATGAGATGGGTCTACATGGCAATTCATGTGTGGGTCCACGTGGACTCTCGGTTAAAATGTATAGCATAACATGTGATAAGCATTGTATATATGTATGAGTGAAGTGATGACTAAAATTGTCATTTGTGTCAATATAAGCACTTATGGGGAAAGTAGCTTACCAAACATCCCCACCCCAATAAGTGCTTAAAAACATAAAAAGTGATTTGGAAAGTGGGTTACCAAACAGCCTTAAGTGGTTGTTAAAACAAGTACTTCGCAACAAGTACTTCTAAGAAGTACTTGTTGCACAAGTACTTCTTTTAACAAGTACTTAATCATCAAACAGAGCCATAATCGAGTTTAACTTGAAAGTCAAATAATCCACATATAATGGCTTTTAATTCAACATATGATAGAAAAAAATTCAATATATGGATTTAAATAACATAAATAAATCAATTTCTAGTAAAGTCATTAAAACAAGTCACCATTGACAAAAACTAAATATAATCAAAACAAAATGACAAAGTAGAGAACTAATTATAATTTAATTGATTTTAATCACAATGAATTGTATAAATCATAAGATTTTTGCAGAAAATGATTCAGACATAAGATTCGACTTGAAACCCTTGGGATTCATGATTCAAATTGTAAAATCGTAAGATTTTAACATTGGTTTCATACTCATTTTATTTCCGTAGGAACATTGAGGAATATCCCTCTAGAACTGAAGAAACACATTTCCAACTCATGTTAGAGAATTGATTTCTATAAATAATTCCTTTAGTTCAAGTGCAATGAATATGGTCAGTTGCAAACTAATAAAGGGATAATGGTAATTTTCCTGCTTCTTTGAGGGTTGAAAATGAATTCATTATATTTTCTAAATATTGCTATAAATTTCCTCCTGCAACCAATGCTACCCTCATGATTAAGCTTGGTTGTGTTAGGATAATTAGCTTTTAATGTTATATCTTCAAAGTTCTAATCCCCTCTCAGAGAAACATTTGAACACCACTGAATGTATGCATAGTCATCTGCATGGTGCACTTGCTAGAGTATCTCAATCATCACCACCTAAGCCTTGTCCCAACCAATGTTGTAAGACTTGAACTGGACTAAAAACTGGGATACTTCATGGGTCCTGGTTTTGCTGGTTAACAGGGCGGTTCATGTGTCCAGCCCATAAAAAACTGTCAAAGCCATCATTTAACTGGGACCTAAAAAGGCCACCAGTTCCAGCTTTCACGGTTCCACCATCTGGGCTAGGCTTAGTGCCTTAGTCTTACAACACTGGCCCCAACCATTTGGGATAAGATATATGAATCCTGTTTAGCCATTCCATTATGTTCAGTGCCAATATCTATTGTTAAATTATGGGTGCTTAAATAATTTCTTACTACTTCCACCCAGGTGCCTTTAAGTCTGCTCCTAGGTCTTCTAACCCCCCTTCAACATGTAACAGTCTAACATATCACTTTTTCTAAAAGGTTTTCTAGATGGTCTTCTATGTTCTATGTAGGTAGAACATAGAACAATACCTACCAACTCCACAAACGCCATTTGTTTCCAAAGCAATTTTTAATCGTCCTAGAAGACACAGAACTACAAGTCTACAAAAACCACATGGATACCTCCAGTGTGCCCAAAAGCTGACCAAGCATTCTCCTGTTCCTATTTACCAAACGTGGGTCCTCGTCCTTCGGCAAAACCCTAGGAATCTGCTCTGTCGGAATATCCAAATCCTAAATACCCAACAACCAATAAATAAGGTTTTAGTACCCAAACATCAATCCATGATAAAGAATAAAAAAAAAAAAAACAAATTAAGAGTTCTCCAAGATACCGCATTAGCTGCCCTCCGATCTCTTCTAATTCCACCACGCTGATTCTGCAATTGGGGATTCAATGGCCTTCTATCTCTCTCATTCTCAGTGGCAGCATCGCCACCGCTGCCATCTTCTACAGCTGAAGCCTTCTCTTCCACATCCTTCTCTCCGCCTGTAGCCTCAACGACCTCTCCGTCCTCTATCTACATTATCCAACAAACTTTTTTGAACAAAAAACAATAACCAACATCAAAGTTTCGATTTTTTGGCATCCTAAGTGCAGAAGAGGATCCATACCTTGACAACAGCTGAAGAGAGTCTTCTTTTTGCAGGAGGCTGATCTTCAGAATCAACCCTATCGGCCTAAAAATTTGATGCACCGAAACCCAAATCAAACAAATTACAAATCCAAAGGCAAGTTGAAGCTAAGGAGAAGGGGAGAGGAGATGGGTGATTACCGGTCTGACAAATCCTCGACGTGCTGCTCCGCTGGTGCCGAAATTTCTGGGTCCATTGCCGACCCCTCGGCGAAGACCCCTAGGGTCACGAAGGCGCTCGGTGATCTGCAACATTGAAACAGATCAAATTCAGAAATCCTTAAGGAAATGTTGTACTCACGCATAGTGAGAAGAAAATGAACCTCCCACTGCTGACGGTGAAGCTCTTCGATCTCTTTACGGAGCTCCTCTGCAGTCTTCTCCACTGCAGTGCTCCCCATCGCTGTTTTTGCGTCCGGCGGCAACGCTAGACGAAGAAGAAAGACTCCCTCTTTTTCTTTCAGTGAAGAGAAGCAGAAAACATATAAACCCTCCCCTGCCAAGAGTTTTTGATTTCTGACGTCTAAACTGCTATGATTTCGAAGTAAATCTTACGGCCTTAAACCAATGTTTTAAAACCTGATCAGGAGGTCGACCCAGATGACGATTTATCAGTTCGACCATCTAACGGGTCAACTCGTTAAAAATAGGGAAATTTAGATTTCATTCCATTTCAGGGATTTTTAGACTGTACTCCACCTGATTTGAGTTGTAGATCTATAACAATTCAAATTTATAAACATTCATATCCGCCAATGAATTGACATCAATTCTGATGCACTACTCCCAACCGTATGGTGGAGATAGGATTTCAGAGGTGGACTGAACAGTATAAACCCCTTTTCTTTATTAGGCTTTCGGGTTTTATTTACCAACAACTCCACCTAACAATAGTGACCTTGTATCTTGCCACACTTTGTCCACTTCAAGGGTGGACAGTTTTGAGGAAATGTGGACTGATCATGTAGGCTTTGAAAGAGTATTGGATCAAGCCTGGAATCAAACTTAGATAAGATTAAATCAATGCAATTTCATACAAAAATCAAGGGTTCTAAGGAATAATTGGTGCAATGGAATAAAAACACTTTTGGTAATGCTCAAAATAAATCAATGAGTTAAGGGAAAGTTGGTTGGTGAATCCTGCAAGAAAGGTCATGATTTCAGTCATACTTATTAAAAATTAGAAAATGATTTAAAAAGTTTGGTTAAAGAAAGAGGAAATAATGTAGCATAAAAAATCTAGAGTGAATCAACTCCATTATGGTGACAAAATGCACTAGTTATTTCTACTCAATCGCCAAAGGTAGAAGAGCTAGAAACCATATTGAGGCTCTAAAAAAGAGCAATAGAGTCTGGCTACAAGATGAGGTAGAGATTGCAAGGGAATTGGAAAACCACTTTTAGGAAATTTACAAATCTTTTGATCCTAAAAATCCTAAAGATCTGTTGAAGTTCCTTCAATCTAAACTAGATGATAGTGATCGAGAGTTTTTAGACGTTGATGTTAGTGAACAAGAGATAAAGGAGGCTCTTTTCCAGATGGCTCCAAGAAAGTCTCCAAGTCCAAATGTGTATGCAAATTTACTTTTTCAAAAATATTGGGAAAAGTGGAGTAAGATGTGATAATGGCAGTTAGGCATTTTTTTTTTACAATTTAGAACACATTGTGAAGAATTTTAATGAAACATTTACAACTTTAATCCCTAAAATAAGGCACCTGAGATGGCTAGCCATTTTAGACCCATCAGCCTTTGCAACACAATCTATAAAGTAATATCAAAGGTAATTGTTAATAGAGTAAAACCATTGTTAGGGAAACTAATTAGTGTATCCAAGTGCTTTCACCTCGGGCAAGTTCATTCGGGATAATATTCTAGTGGCTCATGAAATTATTCACTTTATGAAGAAAACAAAAGAAAAAAAGAACTGATGGCTCTAAAGTTTTACATGAGCAAAACCTATATTTTTTTTTGAAAAATGTACTAACAAAGTTGGGTTTTGGGCAGAAATGGATAAGATGGGTTATAGAATTAGTGTCTAAAGTTTCTTAAAATCTTAATAAATGGTTTCCCTAGAAATAGTTCCAGACTTGAAAGGGGGTTAAGACAAGGAGATCCCCTATCCCCCTACTTATTTCTTTTCTGTTTAGAAGTCCTATCAACCTACCTAACTCATCTAGTAACGCAAGGGAAAATATCTGGAATTAAAATCTCAAGTAATTGTCCAAAAGTATCTCATCTTTTTTTTTTGTAGAAGACAACTATATTTTTTCCAAAGATGATCTTGTAGAGGGGTAGTCTCTATTGGAAGCAATCAGTCTCTATGAAAGAGTTTTAGGTCAATGGGTAAACTATGCAAAAGTTAGATTTTTTTTAATAGGAATATGCATCCCAAATTGCAAAAAATAGTGGCAAAATCTCTCAAAATGAAAAAGGTTGACCATCCCTCAATTTACTTAGGGC
Source organism: Nelumbo nucifera (assembly GCF_055504915.1). Taxonomy (NCBI): domain Eukaryota; kingdom Viridiplantae; phylum Streptophyta; class Magnoliopsida; order Proteales; family Nelumbonaceae; genus Nelumbo; species Nelumbo nucifera. The sequence continues at coordinate 50,457,032 of NC_142653.1, read as the reverse complement.
ATCCAAATAGGAAAATAAAAAAAAAAACCATGTTTAATCACTTTCTTGAAAAGTGTGGAAAACAAGCTCTCAAAGTGGTAGAGCCTCTTGATCTCACAAGTTGGAAAGGAAACCTTGCTAAAGATAGTGGTGGCAGCCATCGCTACTTATGCTATGTCATACTTTTTGATTTCAAAAAGAGTTTGCAATGACTTAAAAAAACTCCAAAGAAAATTTTGGTGGGAAAAATAAAAAAACATAGGAAAACTCACTACTCTCAATGGTCGGGTCCTAAGTAGGAACAAATGGGATGGAGGGCTATGCTTTTAGAATCCTTATTGCTTTAACTTTGATCTCCTTGCAAAACAAGCTTAGAGGCTTATTTTAGGGGAAGAAAACTTGTGGGTAAACATTATAAAGGCAAAGTACCTCAAAGGGAAGATTTTCCTTTCCTCAAACCACCAAAAAATAGGGTCTTAGGGTTGGCAAAGTTTATTGGCTACAAGAGACATCTTGAGGGAGGGATTTTTTTGGGTTGTGAATTCAGGCACAAAAGCCAAATTTTGGGGGGATCCTTGGCTCCTATAAGTTCTAGGCTTTAGGATAATGGGCCTTAAACCAAGCTTGACATGGATTAAGGATTTAATGTTATAGGGGAAAAGGAAGTGGAATGCAAGACTCGTGAAGGAAAATTTTGATGTGCAAACTACAAATAACATTCTAAGTATTAGATTGGCTACTGGTCCTTGGGAGGATAAATTGTTGTGGAATCTGACCTCAAATGGGAGTTTCTCTGTTAAATGTGCCTATTTTGTAACAAAAAGACTCTGACTGGAGGGCTGCTCCTCAATGACAAACAAAGTGGCTAGGACTACTTTAAATAAATCCCAATGGAAAGAAATTTGGAAAGCTAAAATTGATCCAAAGATAAAAAAAATGTGTGGAGATGTTGTATAAGTGCTATAGCAGTTAAAGAAAAACCTTTTCAAAAGAGGTTTAGCTGAAAATGATGTGTGCTTGATTTGTAATAAAGCTTCAAAATATATCATGTATTGCTTGTTCCTTTATAGTTTTGCCAAAGCAATTTGGTTTGGGAGCCCTTTGGTTTGTCATTGGTTTCATCTTAGAAAGATATGGTCCATCTAGGTAATTGTTTAGGTCTATCAAAATGGAATTTTGATGTTTTTGCGGCATAGATTTGTGTTGGGATTCACTAGTTGACTGTTTTCTAGTGATCTTGAGGTGATGAATATGTTGGATTTGATTTTGGAGAAGTTGGAATTTGACTATCACATATATCGGGCCCATTAGAAAGGAAGTTGGCGTGATGAACGATGGATCTTTGGAGTTTAATTATGAAAATTGATGTGTAACTAAGTTGTAGTTTTCCAAGTCTGGGGGTGATGTTTAATTGGATGTTGATATTAATCTCAAGGTTCTTATTTGTCTTATGGATTGTATCAAAGGAGAGTACAATGATGTACGGTGAAGGGACTGAGCAAAAATTGGGTGTTGACAAGGGGTAGGGAAAAATAAAAGAAGAAAGAGAGGAAAGGGAAACAAATGAGGGAGAATTTTCAATGGTTTGTATTATCTTTTTGTGAGAGGAATTACTTCCTTTGTTTTATTTTATGTAATGAGAATATCTTACTAATTTGCTAATTCTGTGTTGCACTATCCTTTTTAATTTCTTTTTTTGGAGGTTTTCCTAAAGGAACATTGCTTTAAATTTTAGGGGAGTTAATGAGGATGTTTTTTACTAGAACCTATTTATGAATTCTTTTATATGCTCTTCGTTGCAGTTAAGGCTTGCTTTATCATATTAGCTCTGTCACTCAACTGGTGATCTTCTTTACCTCACCTTTATTCTATTGTTTCTATTGTCCTTAATTTCATTTAGGGTTTTGACTTTGGCTCTGATATCTTAATTTTTGTATTCTTCTTTTCCTCTAACTCCACCCTATGAGCCAAATAGTTTTACCCTTCTTTAGTATCTCGTGTTTTTCATTGTTTATTGTTTTCCTTTTACATTTTTCCAAACTATGAAATGAATGCATATTTATCTTGCATTGATCTTTATTTGGATTATAGGGTAGGATTCTTATGGAGTTTAATGCTATCATTAACTACTAGGTTTTAAAACATTAACAAGTAGATGTAATTATTTATGCTCACTTAATAGAAAACATATTAAAGTAGAAGTTGCTTATATGTTTTCTTGAAATGTTTTTATGTATATATTTTTTTTGTTTGTATGTAACTTAGACAGTTTGCATACTTTTCATCCAAATGTTTGTCATCCTAGGTGTTGCCAGTGATCATAGAGTTGATATTTAGGTTGAGTAATAGAATCTTTATTTATACTTGTCGTCAGCCTACTGTCACTCTAAAATATTTACACTAGGTTGCTATAGCACATTTTTAGACCTTTTTGGCTGAAATCCACTTTGATCGTTGATACTTGGTATTTGGTGATTTATGCAAATGGTCTATTGGGTGTGTACATTGATTGTTCTCTTCTTCTTTGTATTGCTTATACACTGAAATTCTAAAGCAATTTTGTCAATATCTACTTGGTTACATGAAAGCATATAATGTTAACCATTTTCAAAACATGGTTACATGATTCCTAATCTATACATATGTGTGTGTGTGTGTGTGTGTGTGTGTTTCTTTGACTAATGCAGGTTTCTTATGCGCCATTAAAATAAATCTTTCTCTGTGTATGACTTCTAATGTGCAAGGTTTTGTCATAGTATGGTAGCCTGTTACCCTTTTATGTGGATATGGTGAAGTCCAATAAGTAACAATGAGGAGTGAAGAGTTTGGCTTCCATTGATGGATTTCTTATTAGGAAGTCTTGTTTACTAAAGGGTGCATTGGTATAATGCTAGAAGTTGGAGTTTTCTTTGATATGTTTTGATTTCATTTATTTATTTATTTATGATTTCTGTAAAGTTGTTGAAAGTAATGAATAGTTTCAGCCTTTACTTATATTATGCTCCTTCCCCCCTCCCTTTCCCTCCCTTGGCATCTTTGTTGCTCTCAATTTTCTACCCCTAGATGATGTCTAATCTACTCCTTTTGCAATTTTCTAAATTTATCCTTGGCATACTTCTCCCTATCTAGCGAAAAGAGGCCCAAGGACTTACATCATTTTTATCCTCTATGCTGTTCAAAGAAGGTATTGATTCAAATTACTGGCATTTTTATGCCCATTTTAATGTTTGGTGTCTTAATGTTTCTATTTTCTTTGATTTGTTTTGTTTGATTTTGCCTTTTCTTATAGAAATAAGGTAGAGTGTAGATGCTTTCTTATTTTAGTGTTATTCAACATTTGAAATCATGAAGCTATATTTTGAAATGGATCCATTTTCTTAATTTTGATAGAAGTAATAAATAAATTTGTTCTTGGGAGCCCTAGATAACACCATTTCTATGTTTTCTAATATCTTCTTATTTCAATGGCCTTTACTAAGGTTTTTTCTCCGTATTTTTTATAGCACTTTTTTTTGGTAGAGAAAAAAGGAGCTATACAAGATTGGGGGGGTGGGGGGTAACTCTTCTCGAAAAATCAAGAGAAACAATAAATTTTAAACCTTTACAAGCAAGAAAACCAATCAAAAGTACCTAGTTAGGTGACCTAAATTTGTAATCCAATTCATTGCTTGGTTTGCCTCTCGGTTAATGTGCTTATAACTTATCTTCCATGTGTTTTCTTCTCCAATATTGTGGCAGTATTTAATCAATGTGTTGATACTCCAGGGGATCTCGCACTTTCTATATAAGCCTTTAATTGTCAATTTGGAATCTCCTTCTATAATGATGTCATAATCTCTCCACTTTTTGGCCATGACATGGGCTTCTCTAGCTGTTAATTATTCTACTACATTGATGGATGTTCTTCCAGTTGCACAAGCAACTACACAAACAATCTTTCCCTTGGCATTTTGGGCAATACAACCAATCGTAGTATCTATATTATCATTTCTAGATGCATCAAAACTTATTTGATAGAAGGGTGTTTAGAGGGAGTCCAAGCAACTCAAATTTGCTTCCTTCTAGGTTACTTACTTGGATTGATTTAAGTTGACTCCAAGAACTCCTTGAGTTGAATCCAAGCTCTTTCAATGATATTGGTAGGGCCCATCAATTTGTTATGGAAAGTGTTCTCATTCCTACTTTTCCAAATGGACCATAGTATAAAAGCACACTTTTCTATAACACTTGATTATATAAATTTCTCCTAAAACATTAAGATATTTCTTTGTTTATTATTCTCCCTAGATCTTCATATGTAGTTAGTGGGTTTCCAAATAACATATGTTATAATTTATTTCAACATTTTCCCTATGTTAACCTTAGCTCCCTAGCCTATTCTTAAATGGGAGTTCTTACCCATCTTGAGGAAATTCTAGGTCATGAGTGATGACTTAAGAGGGGTTTCTATTTGGCCATAACATGCATCTAAACATGTAGGAGTTTTAAATGCAGTCTATTCTTGTTATTATCCAATTGAAGAAAAGAAGAAACTTATTGATATCTTCTCCTTTTTGTAGGCATTTGAAATCGAAATCATGTGGTTGATTTTCTAGGTTGTATGTGCTTTGGGATGTCACCTACCATGTAATGCTCATTTTCTCTTTATTTCTTTTACATGTTTTTTGGAGTTTGATATAGATTAATCAAGAAATCAAGAAATGTTTGGTAAAATCTATATGTTGATTGTTTGTAATCAATGGATATTGGTGCACTTATATATCATGGGCTACCCTTGGATGAATTATACCTTTTTAATCTTTATTTATGCTAATGTGTGCATATCCTTAGGGCCTTACTTGCAATGATTCTTTTTTTTTTTCTTGCAAGGGTGTTGATATTTAGAATGGGAACAAACCTTCTCTTCCTTTGTTCCATGGTATACAGGAGTTATGCAAATACTTTTTCTTTATAAACAAAAATGTGTGTCCCTATTTTGTAGTCCATGCAAGGAGGGAGGGAGGGGCTTTTTGGCCTAGGAGGTTAAAGTACAAACTTGATGGTTTAGCCTAAAGGGGATATCTATATATATATAACTAAAGGAGGATAGTATGACCATCCAGAAAAGAAATCAATATCAAATTTGTGAATGCCTCATGCTTATTACTTATGGCTAAAGCCTAGAGATCACATTGACATAATCGTCTACACCTTCCAATTAAAGTTGAAAGAACTACTTGATGATATTAAAGTTTCTTATGTCCCTAGAGTGGTTAATCGTGCAGCCCATGTTCTTGCTCAACATGCTTTTTCTTTAACTGGATCAATTGATTGGTCTACTTTGCCTAAATTTCTTTTACCTACAACTGTTAGGGACACTACTTTTGTACTGAGTTAGTTGAATGGATTAGCCTATAGACCTTTCAAAAATAATTCTTTTACATTAAGGGCTTGTTCATTTGCTTTGAAGTCTAACATCTAAAAGTGCAATAATTACATTAAGAGGCATATTAGTATTGGTGAACTTTTCATTCCTTGAACTATGAATGCAGAGAATGTTGTTCTAAATTCTAAAAATGATCAAATATCCATTTTGACCCTATATATGAGAATTTTTGTTTGTCTTTTTGGGAGCATCATTGGAAAACAAAAAGTTGTATGATTGCACTTTAAGAGAAGGGATAAGAGGAAATGAACAATCAATTTTCTCTTAAACTTAAAAGATTCCTCTTAAGAGATAAGAGTTAAGAGGAAACGAACAAGCCCTAAGTTAAGACCTCTGAACCTTTGCCCAAGTCAAATGGTTCAGCCATCTAGGTCAACAATTTTTTTTGACCTTTTCAAGTTTTTTTAATAACAATTCAAGGTAGAACAAAATTATATGATACACAATGCCCGATACTAGGCGTATCATATTGAAATTTTGAACCTTGGAACTAGTGACTTGTCTAGGTTTTGGACAAAAAAATTAACCATCTGGGTCAATGATGATTTTAACCCCTTGGTCAAACTCTTATTATGACTATGCACTCTTCACAACCAAAGAAAATTAACACTTTACCATACAGACCAACCCCATTTTACATTTTCATAAACTAAGCATTTTGACATTTGCACTCTTACTAAATACAACCTAAAGACCTAAAGAATTCCAAAACCATGTCCATGCCCATATCTTGTTACTAAAATCTAGTGAACAATGGCTTGAATCACATTTAGGAGGCTTGAATTCATATGAATGATTAACACTACTGGAGACTTGCTATTTCATGATGACTAGTTACTACTATATATAAGAAGAGTTTCTCACTCTTAAAACTTTTCAATTTCAAAAGTTGTCAAGGAAAGTTGCTTGGATCAACATTGAAATCATTTTCCCTCATGTTTGTGAACTATGCTAATCAAAAGGCAAACAACAACAAGATGGGTAGGGCTGCATATGCATTGGATTTGAATCTCGACCCAAATTTAATCCTCTCATACTTCGGACTGAAATTGAATCTTATTCATTGGATTTATATTAGGTTTGAATTCCATTTGTTTAAGGGGCATAGGCATAAGTGCACAAGTCTTATAGAAGTTATGCTTAAATAAACTTAGTAGTGCAACCTGGGTTAGGTTGGGTTTAGGAATTAGTTAATTTTTCAATGGGCCAAACCTTAACCCAAGTCTGATGTAATTGAAATTCTTCAAATCAAGCAACCCGACTTGCAAACCTAAGGTTGTGTTTGGTTTGTGGGATGGGGATAGAAAAAGGGAATATATTCTAAAAATATTCCTCTCCTCCTTTATTTGTTTTGAAGGAAATAGGGGATGGGAAATGGAAAAGACATGGGATACGGGATTCCAAAATTAAGAACGTAGGTTCCCACCGAATGAATGCAACTCTAATGAGAAAAGAAGAGTCCGGATCTCCTGCCCACAAAAACTCTACCCACGTCTATCCAAGTAACATCGCAGCCACACATGGAGAACATCTCATCCTCCTACATAGTATTATCCAGGGGAGATGTTCCCAATTCATGGGGGTAATGTGTTGTGGGTAGACGTAGGCAGAGTTCTTGTGGGCAGGAGATCCGTTGTCAGAAAAGAAAGTGTAAGGCATCCTTGGGAAAAATTATTGGGCCTTGTTAGATACAAGCTCCTTCGTCTTCCCCATTGATTGGATTTCATCGTTAGCCAGAGCTAATTATGCCCATTGATTTTGCTTTGTTTCGTCTCTCCTTGTATCAAGCCTCTTAATAATTCTCTTTTATGATTAAAAAAACCCAATAAACCACTAAAACAATTACCGTTTGTTTTCTTTGATTTAAACCACCAAAGTTATTTGTTTTTTAGTAGATAGCTAGTAGCCTAGCATGTACGTGTTTTATTGAGTGGTGGCAAGATAGTCACAACAGATGCGGACTCTTTGACCATTGGTGCATCGGTTAGTCTATTTGACATTCTGATTCAAACATTGTTTTTGTTTGCCTATTCTGTCTTTGAGTGTTTAATCTTGGAAAGAACAGAGAATCAAACCATATTTTGTTTTGTTATTTCTTCAATAGGGTTAGCATTTTCAGGATGAATCAAACTAGATATTGTTTTCGTTAATTCCTATGGTTTTTAATATAGTTTGAAGAGAAATTGTTTCTGATTTAATGGTTTAGTATATTAGCTTCTAGGATAGTGATCTAATAACTATTTTCACAATAATAGAGACTTCCTTTCATTCCCTCTATTTTTATTTTGAACATTTTTATGCATTTATAGGTTCTTAATTTTTAATACTATTTATTAGGATTTTATTTTAGAGACATTTATTTCTTGTTTTTAATAATAATAATCAGGTTGTACATTTGTTTTCTTTTTTTCCTACTCTTCATCTTGATTACTTTGTTCTTGTATTGAGGGTCAAGTGATGGATAACCGGGTTCTCATAGGTAACTGGGTTCTTATTTGTTAAAATAATGCAAACCATACCTGTAAGCTCTGAGTTAGAAACAAATGAGCCATCAATGTACATGGGATACTCAGTCACCTGACCTAGTAACTTATTTCTGATGTTCTCATGATTTATGCCACTTTGGGCCAAGAACCAAACTGCTCTAGCATAGTGATAGGAAAAGATGCTCCCAAGTTTCTAGGGAAGTTTTGCATATAGATTTAGAAAAGATAGTTTGTCTTTTGTCTCGATTCCACCCCACCATGCTTTCTATATAAATAGTTAAAATCTCATTTAAGTAGCTGACTTGAAGATGAAGGGGGATTGGGCTTCAAAAGGCTTGTACCCAGATTTAACATTGTAGGAACAATTTTTAGATCTTCTCCAAAGAAATTTATCAGAGGACAGGTGAGAGGAAATCAAAGCCTGTGTGATATGCCTTAGACCTTCTTCTGGGAAGAACATATGAAGTTTTTGATGGTCTTAATTGAAGGTTTTACCCAATTTAATCAAATGTAAAGCCCAATTCATAGATGAGTGATTGGATGTCCAAATTGAAGGTTTTACCCACATATTTTCTTTTACCAGATATAAATTCCAATTCGTAGGTGAGTGATTGGAGGACTTGGAATTGTGTGGATCTAGTCTTGGAAGTCTACATATCTCACTAGCTACAATGAACTCTTTGCTTGTCAATTGTACCTTATGTTGCTGATTGTCATAGTTTTAACTGTGTTTTATATGTTTGCCATGTTGGCCTTGCATTAGAGAGCATTGGTGGCTACAAACTTGTAGAAATCTATGGCAAAAGCTGCAATGAAATCATGGAATATGCTTTGTTCTCTTTAATTCAGCTTCTCTCATCTAGATTTAGGCATTATCCCTTTTTCTCTCAAAAGATTTTATACACTTCTAACAGGTTTTTAGATGTATTTCTAAAGATGTTGAACATCAAGCTTCTATATATCCATGCTGAAAAGCTTTATTTATTGTTTTTTTTTGTTAAGTGATGCTCAATATCTTTATTTATAGTAGTTCTATTCTATTTTAATTATATATAAAGCTGGACAGGCCCATGCAACAAGGGGCTCAGGCTAACTGAAACATTAACTCTGAACCAGAAATACTAATCAGAGAGAGAGAGAGTCACAGCTCAGCTCAAGCTTTGGTCTAGCCTGAAGCACAACATGCCAGACCTAACTTGTAAACAGCTTAACAAGACCAGGTTAAGCTGTGTTATTTATAGTCATTTTTTTTTCTTTCATAGATGGCAAAGATGACTATGTAAATAGATAGACAAAGAGTTCTACAATCATGAAAATCTTAAAACAAGAAGGGAAACTAGGGGAAAGAAACACAAAAGGTTTCAAAAAATTCATGTCCACCTCTAATTATTTTCCCACGAAATAAACATGGGAAAATGAATTTTCCCACTATTTTCCCCTTGCATAACCGAATGGTGGAAAATAAAATTCACACTTTCTCATCCCATCCCACCGAAATTTTCCCACAATCATTACAACTATAATCACCTTAGTTGGATTGGGTTCAGATTTGAATTCAGAAAAAAATGGACCATTTGTGGTTCTAAGGCCCCGTTACTTTTCGGTAAGTTACTTACCTAGATAAATGCAATTACCTAGGTAAGTTTTTCCTGGGAAGCACTTACCCGGGTAAGTGCATTTACTCATGTTCTTTTATTTCTCATGTAAATAAGGCAATGACCATTTTAGCCATAAAAATCCATTACTAAAAAGGGCATTTTTGTCCCATTAAAGTGTTGACAACTTTCCCCCTAGGTGGGAAAATGGGCAGGAAAATAAACTTTCCTTGGTCCCCACATAAATCTGAAAAAAGAACATGGGATTCTTGGTCAATGGGATCCAAAATCCCATAGACCAACTTTCCCCCCTCTCAAAATCCGAAAAAATAACGCCCCCTAAGTCGTAACCGTGGGTCCCAACCGGACAAAATAGATAATTGTAGCAGAAACGGTACCGGTTTATCATAAGGTTCACTTCTCTAGTAAAAACTAAAAACTCTCTTAAACGCTTTTTTTTTTTTTGGAGTGATTTCTTTTTTTGGTTGATCAGCTAATAGAAAACTAGAAATCACCAGCTGTTCCTAACCATGTGACAAATAGCTCAGTTCTTGTTGCCCCGAAAGACAAAAGCAAAAACAAAATCGATTTCAATTCTGCTTGCAAAATTTCAAGGCTCTGTTTGGGGTAATTACCAGTATGGTGTTAGAAATATAGAAAACATATATTTAAGGAGCCCACATATTTTTTGTTTTTTGAACAAAAAAAAACAAAACTTTATTGGTGGAGGGAATGCATAGTAGATACAACCAAGTCCTGACCAAAGCATGTAGATGTAGCCAGTTTATGGGCCACAGGTTTAAGCCCACAGATTTGGTGGATAGAAAAATCAGATCACATAGGTTTTGGGCTTCTAGCCCATACTGATACCACATCTTTCATCATGGATCCATTTTCATGTTTCTGATCAGAATATAACCGGATTGGCACTGGGTTTTATCATGCTCTGGCCCTGGAACAGGATTTTTGGGCCCAACCCAGCAAGTATACTGTACTTTTTGCCTCATTGGCCCAGTATCTGGCCCGTTCAGTGTGTTGAATAACGACTAGAACAGTATATAGATCTGATCCATCAGTATTTTACGTAGGTAGGGCTTCATGATATCTGAGCCCAGTTCACTGTGTGCCCTTGCTTGGGCTTTCTTTTGTTCGTGGCCTAGTCCGCTTACACTTGAGGCCCAATTGTTAAAATTGTCAGAAATGGATTCTATGATGCTGGTGTTTCCAAAAGTTTATCAATTCCACATTTTTAGCTTTATCACCTTCTTCAAATTTGATTTGGGGCTAGAGTATATACCATTAAGCGGTCATCCAACAAAACATGCTAAAGTGTGTGGGTTGTTTATTAGCATAGATATGGCAGATTAAGGTGCTGTCTGGGTTTCTCTTTGCTGAACTTCTTACCATTGAATGATTGATATCCTCCATGAAAGTAGACACTGCCAAAGGAATAGAGTTTGAAGATGAAAAATAGCAAAGAATGAAGAATGGGGAAATTTAATAAATCCATGGAAAAAACAAACAACAGGGTTTTGGATATAGTATTTTAAACTTGATTGTAATAGGGTTGATAGTCAGGCTGCCTGATGTGAAAAACTTCAACTACATCGGGCTCGCCGGCTCGGGTTAGGGTTAGGGCCTATTAAAAATTTAACGAAATCCCAACCCAACCCAAATTGCACCCCTAGCTAAAATCAGTTTGCCCAATTTGAAGAATTTCAATTACATCAGTATCGGGTTAGGGTTTAGGCCGTTAAAAATATAACAAATTCTCAACCCAAACCCCACTCAAATTGCAGCCCTACATAGTATGGGTAAAGAAACTAGAAGGGGGAAGCAAATGAATAGAGGAATACATAAACAGGAAGAAATGGGCTAATGGATTAGCATGCTAAAGGTCATTAAAGATTGGAGAGAGCAGGGGGAGGACTTCCAGAGATTTACTCCACTTAGAGGAAAACACCAGCATACCAAGAGCTGCAAGGAAAACTCACAATCAAGGAAACCCTAGATAAACCCTAGATTGACGAGAAAGGCGTTCTCAATCAAGTCAATTTTGTAATAATAGTTGTTTAAAGTTTCATTCCTTTTAATTCAAACAATGTCCATAAAACCTCATCTAGTTGTAGACCATAGTGCGATTTCATTTGCACTGGAGCAAAAGCAAGTGGGGATCAGGTGCACTTTCATTCAGTTTGTAAATTTGTTCCATTACATGTATGATTGGACCGGATTTAGTAGGTACATCAAAGTAAGCACGTTAAATGAGTACTCGATAAATATTTTAACAACTGTCAAAAATGGGTATTAATCTTTTTCAAGTATGGCGTGAGGGTATTTTAAGGAACAGGTGCCAAAAAAATTTTTAAGTACTCATTAAACGTACTTATCTCGTCGGATCCCCTCATATGCATGCATGGGTGTTTACACGTGTAATGTAAGACCTGTCACATATTGCATGGAAGCGTATGAAAAGTTCAGCAAAAATAGTGCAGCAGACCTCCCTCTACAAAAGGATGGGAATGCAAGGCACTTGAGTGAAAATTCTGAATTACGTTTACTGTTTTTAGTTTTACCTTGTTCCATTTGTTTCTAGTAGATGAAGTAAAATAAAACCTGAAGCAAAAGTTAACCATAATTTAGACTGTACTTCCATGCATTTGTACTAGTACAAATAAATGGAGCCCAAAGAATAAATTATTTTAGACTCATGGCAAGGGTTAATTTGCACTCAAAATTTAACCCCCTGATGAACGAAAGGTAGAGAGGAAAACATGGGGTTTTCTTTTCGCATCACAGCAATTTGACATCTAGAAGATTCCTTAGCCATTTATACTTTTTTCATACATGACATAACTATGCCTAACCAATCTCCTTCTCAACAAACAACAAACAAGAAAAAGAAGTAATTAAATTATAATAAAAGAACTAGCATGGAAGTGGTCCCTTCTAATTCATTTAATAACCAATGTTGGGGATTCTTCCAACTTGGGCTGCGAACCAGTTGGATTGAATTTGATATATCACGATCCAAATTTATTTGTTGATATTTAGATTTGAAATGAATCTTCTCCATGACCATTAGATCAAATTCAAAATAAACCAAAATTTATGATAATGTTATATATTATTAATAAACGTAATTAAAAATGAGTTTGATATTATATATAAAGTGGTAAAAAGATGAAAAGAGATCTAAGTTTTGTTTTCTTTTTCTTTTTTTTGTGTTCACTTATTTATATGTCTGAAGTCATTCATTGGATTTAAAGATTAAAATATTTAGACAACTGCCATTTTTAAACTTTAACATTATATGATTCTAATAAAATATTCTGATTTAACTTTTATGACATATGAGAAGCCAAGTCAAGTACTGACATTATGGGCCCGTTCGCTTTTCGGTAAGTTACTTATCCGGGTAAATGCAATTACTTGGATAAGTTTTTCCTAGGAAACACTTACCCAGGTAAGTGTATTTATCCATGTTCTTTTATTTCCTAAGTAAAAAAGGAAATAACCATTTTAACCATAAAAATCTATTATTAAAAGGGACATTTTTGTCCCATTCAAGTGTTGAAAACTTTCCCCTAGTAGAAAAGTTATTTACCCACCTAGGAGATGGGTATTATTTTTCCGGGTAAGTGATACCCAGAAAAATAAATTTTCCCTAATCATCCCCATGTTAATCTGAAAAAAGAACATGAGATTCTTAGTAAATAGAAACTAAAATCCCATTAACTAACTTCCCCTCTCAATATTCAAAAATGAGAACACCCCCGTATAGTAAAGATTAATAAAATAACTTAAAGATAACTTCTTAAGTACTTGAACTATGACTCTTTGGTAAAATACTAATAGCTAGATAAACAGAAATTCGAATTCAGACTATATTTTATCTAATTTTAATCGGAAATTCGAATTCGGACAAATGGAAGTTGCAACCCTACTTCCAACCCTAAAAACTTGATTATCAAATTCATGGCTGTAGAAGGTACCTTCTGAGACCTGAATAACCTGATTATATGACCTTATATAGACAAAAAAAGTCCGTATGTTTTGGACCAAAAGTAATTAGGTTATTATAAAAGAACTAGCATAGAGAGGTGTTTGGGGGATGCTTCTAGCCATAAAATTTTTTTGACTATCAAGTTCTTAGCTGTAGAGAATACTTTATGAGTTCTGAACGACCTGATTATATGACCTTTTTACGTAGACAAACAAAGTATCTTTTGGACTAATGGGTACAGTTTCTAGTCTATTTATGCAAGCTTCTATCATTCCCAACTTGTTACTAGTTCTGACTCCAAAGTCAAAGCAAACTTATTATGGTACGCTTCTTATGGCCCAACTAAAACCCCGGGGCCCAACAAACGACAAGAAAGAAAGAAAAAGTAAGAACCAAATACTGGGTGGTCCCCTTGGTCAGTCTCGGTTCATTACACAGACCACGTCACTTTTAGTTATTGACCATTCAATGAGTGGAATAGAATGAGGAAATTTTGTCTTATAAGTGATAGAGAGAGAGAATGGTTTTTTCTTTTTTTTGGTATTTGAAAGACTATATATGATTCTATTGATGCATAATTGTTCATTGAATGGAGTAATTTAATTAATCCATAAATGACTAGTTAGAAAGAAGACTTGTATTGCATGTGTAGTGTTAAGGTTTTTAAAATCGAATTGGACAGGGAATCATTATGGACCAGTTTTCGAATTGAATGGTCTGATTGTCCGGTTCAAATAGATGGTCTGTTCTGACTTAAAAAATAAAAAATAATAAAAAATGGTCAGAAATTATTATCTAAGTTGGCGGTTGAATAATTTATCCACTTGGGTCAACAGATTACTGACCAAATTAATAATTTTTTACCAAAAAGCGATTTTAAAATAAAACGGAACAAATTATTTGACTGATTCCCGGTTTTCTTGTCCGACTCGATTTTCAAAACCCTGTATAGTACTTTAATTAACAACAGTCTATAGATTAGTAGAGTAATCAATCCACTAATATGACCCACAATTTATTAGGAGGCCTGGGAGAAAACTGAAAGATAACAATATTAATGGCAGAAATGCCAAAGGTTAGAACTCAGAAGCAATGTTTTAAAGAATGATCCGGAAATGACACAGCTTTATCTCTGGGTGGCAGGATAATGATTCAGTCATTCAGGTCAAATGCGTCAATTTATGATATCCTGAATCATGTAATAAATATAAATTTAAGGAACCATCTGGTTTGCATTTGGAATCGGAATCGAAATCTTTTGGAATTAGAATGGAAATGGCCTATTCTCATAAGTTTGTTTGGTTCAAACAGGAATGAAAATGAGAATTGGAATAAGCAGGAATGAGATTTCATTCCTAAAGGAGGGACAAGGAATGGCCATTCTCTCAAATGGAGGAATGCCACTTCAGCAGGAATGGAAATGAAATTCTAATTCCATCCAACCAAATAGTTGGAATCTTAATACCTCATTCCGATTCCAAACCCCTATTCCTGTGAACCAAACAAGGCCTAAGAAATAATAATTATTGTTAGAAGTGATAGAGATAGATGAAAATAGAGAAAAAATGACTTAATTAGAAGGTCACTATTAGACTTAAGATATTGGATATTAGGTTTTTAAGACGTATGAAAATTCCTCGAAAATAAAAAAAAAATTTATGGATTATAAAATAGGTTAAAAGTGTAATCCATGGTCTTTGGGTTGAATGATTCAATGTTTTAGGCCTTGTTCGCTTTTCGGTAAGTTACTTATCCGGGTAAATGCACTTACCTGTGTAAGTCTTTCCTGGGAAACACTTATCCGGGTAAGTGCATTTACCCATGTTCTTTTATTTCCCATGCAAACAAGATAATGAGCATTTTAACCATAATAATCCATTATTACAAGGGGTATTTTTGTCCCTTTCAAGTGTTGACAACTTTCCCCAAGGTGGGAAAGTTATTATACCCAAGAAAATAAACTTTTCCTGATTCCCAATCCCCCCTTCTCAAAATTAAAAAAAAGAACGCTCCCTTAATGTAATGGGTCACTGGAGTTTTAGCTCAGTCAACATTTTTTCCCTCTAGACAAACAATGCAAGGAAAAAATGGACCTAAATTTTGATTTGGTGACACGTCAATCGGTCTGACTGGTAGGGTGAATGACGGATCGGTAGAATGGATAGGAATGGCCCAACTTGTTCGATGGTGGTTAAAAGGTCATATTCATGCCTTGATGGAGACATGAAAGATTTAGGGCATGAGAAAGAATTTCATTTTGGTTGCCGACTCTCAGAAAGTACATTACATCAAACTAAGAGATAAATGTAACACACGTTTGGAAAATTGATTTGTTATAAAGTTGAAAGGGGAGAGTTAGGGGTAGATTTAAAAGGACTATGTTGTATGGCTTTTTCTGGTGGATAGCTTAGGCATGTATAATTGCCTGTTTTTTTCTTTCTTTTTTTTTTTGTGGGGGTATTTCGTTTTTTGTATTTTTCATGATCAAATTTTCACAATAATATGGGCCGATACATGCGAAATCGTTAGATTTTAGGGTTTTGACCTATTTGAGGGGATAGACAAGCCTTATATCGATCTTGTGTACAAGTTTTAAAATATAATTAAAAAAATAGAAAAATCTATGATACAGAAAAGATATGGTATGAAAAGAGTTTTGACCAATCAAAACCCATCCATCAATTTAAAAGTCTCAAAAGTCTCATATGCCCCATCCGGTATATTGAACTGTATAAATCTTGGTATTACTTTTTGTTTTTTTCTTTTTAAAATTTTTATTTTACTAAATAAAGGACTTAGGTTGATGTAACGAAAAAATGATTTAAGCGTTCATAATTAATAATGAATGTGGCATTGAATTGAATGAAATGTAAAAACAGGATTCATGTAATTGATGGATCCCATATAGTTGTTACAAGCAAAGTTTTAAATTGACCCAGAATTAGAATCGCTTTGGCCACTGATTTTCTGGGTCAGTGGTTCAACCGTTCGGTCCAAATGGATTAGCCCATTGCAATTTAAAAATAACAAATAATTAAATAAAAGTGAGCAAAACCACTGCTTAAGTCAAACAGATCAGTGGTTTGACTGCCAAAGTCAGTGGATCATTGACCAAGTCAATGCTTTTTGGCAAAAGAACAATTTAAGAGTGGGATGAAATGGAACCGATTGCTTGACTAGTTTCTAGGCCAAATGGTCTGACCATCTAGGTCGATGATGGTTCAAAAACCATGGTTACAAGGCTTTGAAGATGATGATGGTGTAAATCACATGTGAATCAAGTAAATATTCGATCCAAGCTAAAAATTTCTAAGAACCGGATAACCAAAAACCTTGTAGGCTTCAGGTTTCCGGTTGTGATAGTCCAATCGTCCGGTTTGTTCTGGTTCAAGTCTAACAAGAAACAAGATTGAATTATAAATAAAAAAAGAAAAGAAAAAAAGGAAAATCACATTTAAAAATAAGCACACGTGGGATTCAACATTTGAACTATGCAACTTGATTAGAGTCTGGCCCACAATCTGGTCCATACATAAATGGACCAGATTTGACCCACAATCCATTCATACGACATCCGACTGACGACAAAGATCGGCCGATCCACACCCTGATGATGGAGTTGTTTCCCATATTCAGAAATCAGAATTCAAACGTGTCCATCAATTTGAAAGGACTACTGGCTCCAGATTTGACCCATTACATGCCCCCAGCTGTAGTCCTACGGCCTTAACTTATACAGATGTACCCAATGCCTGATCGTCACCAGTATTGTCAGACTCGGCTCAGACCTCCAGTGGTTGAACCAATGACTCTGAGCCATCTGGGTCCCGGTTTTTTAACAGTTATCATCACAGGTTTAAATATCTTACCAACAATGGATCCATTAAGACCGTGACCCAGAGTGAGCTTTCCAGCTTTTCATCCCGTAAGTCCGATCATTTGAATTCTTTAGGATTCACACACATACATACTTTCTCTCTCTCTCTGACTGTACGCTACGCTGCAAATTAAAATGTACAGACCTGATTTGCAGTGTTCAACACTTTGGAACTCACTCTGGCATTCGGTAGAGTTCATATTGTGCCCACATGACGCCTGCCCAATCTTCAGGGCATTAAACCCCGATCGCCATGGCTAGAATCTCTGAGTGTTCTATATATAGTTGTATAACTAATATGTCCCCATATAAAACCTAGCTAGCGTTTCTGCTGGGGTCGGGCATATGTGAACGCGGGTACTTTCTGTTTGATAAATTCAACCAACATGGAGTCCCACTTGGTGCATGCATGGACTGCACATAATTTAGGCACATATTTGCCAGAGAAGCATTAATTAACCAACTGGGTCCCATCAAGTCATGGATTTTTCAGTCAAGTCAACAATGTTCTAGTCAAGTCAAGCATTTTCTTGACAATTTTGATCTTGAAGCTAGCTTGGCTCCATGGTACTACACACACCATAAATGTTATTTTGGAGGATACTTGGAGTTGGGCTAACTTCATTCTGTGCTGCCAATTGCTTGTGACCCCCCCACCCCAAAATAAAAAATTGGAAAAATATCAAGTAAATAAGTAGTAACAGTGCAGAATTCCTAGCTACAGTGCATTTGGTGTCAGTCAGTTCATAATGGAGTCTATATTTGAAATTTTCTCTAAAATGTTCTGTTACATTAAGTCATGGAGAGTGAAACTAATCAGAATTAATTCCTAGTCTTAAACCATGCTTTACTGATAATATTATAAGTATTTATGTCCTTAAATGCTACCTCCATAATGACATTTCAGTTTTTTGACCTCCCTCCACACGTTGAGAAGCTATATGGAACCTCCTAAGTTTAGAATATAAAGGGGCCATTAATTACTTGGTTTAATGATAAAATCTTGGGCTGGTAAGCATGGGAATATGGGTTCAAGTTGAGAGCGGTTGCTTTGTGCAAAACATGCTCAAGGTTAAGACCATATCCAGTCTACTCCTCCAAAGATATATCCCAAATAGTTGGGATCAACATTGGGTATATACATACTTATATATAGGGGTGGATTCGAGTTGAGTCAAGACAAATATCTAGCTATTCGAGTTTGATTTGCCAATAAAGTATGAGGCTTGAGACCGGTTTGCGCTAGAGACTTAATTGAGCTCAAGTTTGACTCGAGTCAAAAGTTTGTACTCTGTTGTGAGCCAAATGTTTTATAAAAATAAAAAAATTATACATATAAAACAATTAAGAAGTATAAAAACTACTTATTATTGTATATAAAAAATAGAAATACTATATATCATTTTTATTTTTTATTTGTATAATATTTTTATATGTACAGTATATATATGTAAAAACCCAATAAGGCTCTTGAGCCTCACGATCCAAGATTTATTGGGCTTGAGCTTGGCTTGATTAGCAAACAAGCTTATGTATTGGGCTCAAACTCAACTCAAAGCTCGACTTAGACCGAGCCAAATTGGCCACCCCTACATATATACATGAAGAAAAAGGAAAGCATTAATTTGTGGAAAAGAAAGATGCATTTTTGCATAAGAAAAAAGTAAATTGCATATCATGCAAATAGCAAGGTCACTTTTCTCTACTCTTACTTGAATAGGATGCTACCTGACACCCTCATAACTTTTCATCAATCATCGAGACCACATGCAATGCAATAAGATCACGTTTGCACCATGCAAATGCACTGAGTTCAATGTTTAGCAATATTTTTGTTAGTATTGGACTCTCCTAGATAGATGAAGTGTCCATGTTGGATACTGGCGTATTCTAACACACTCCAAGGATTCCTCACATACTTGTGTAATCAACTCCTTTATTTATATTTAACAAAAAATAATAGCTATGACCAATTCAGAACTTATGCGTTAATAACACATAAGTTATTAACTTATTCAAGGACTTGTCTACATGAGGTATGGTGTTAGAATTTGAATAAACTTGTGCAGTATTTTAATGAGGTAGATACATTTATATAGATGTTTTATCATGTTCTTGACTTTTTTGTCTTGCCAAGTCAGAACCATGTAATACTTTTTACTGTGCTTTCCAAGATCATTTATAGGAAAACATGATTTGTACTATCAAGTCCTCCAAGATCCCTAACAAACAGAGAGAGAGAGAGAGAGAGCAGACCCATCTAAGAATAATAAATTAATAACTATGCTGGAAAAAAGAACTTATTAGTTAATAGAGATTATTATAATTAACAGGGACTATGATTTTTTATAGTAGATATTATTTTTTTTTCTAGACAACTTTAATTTGTAGATATTCATGTGTCTGAAGTAAACATTGTAAAAGTAAAGTTTGCTAAAATGAATCTCTGTTTACCATAAACAACCTCAGCCTTGCAAAACTAGCTAATATCGAATTCAATGTGAAAGATGGAACAGGAAGGAGGAAAACCTAATTTGGGACTTATTGAAGACAATGAAAACCATAAATAGTTGGAATGAAGAACTAAGATCAATATATATTGATAGTATATCCGAATAAAATTGAGAGGTGGATCTTGGAAAGGGATGAGTACGGCTATGAAATTAAATCTGGTGGAATAGGTGTCTATGGGACTCATAAGAATTTCTTTTTTTTTTTTTAATTTTTAATATTAGAAAGAAAGCATGTGCAGTAGATGGTTTGTCACTTTAATTTTGTTATTCTTTTATAGTATTAAGTTTCTATGGAAGAATTTACAAAATGTTTTCTTTATATATGAAAACTAGCAAACCTAATTATACATAATTCTTAAAATTATATATTAGTATAGATATTAGACTGTCAGTTACAAACCACAGAACCATGTTAATATTATTAGATTAATTATATGAGTTATTCATTTACAAAATATTAATTACAAAGAGATCTAGCCTAATGTAGCTGAAACATTTCCATGTCTCATTTGGAAAATGTAATTGAACAAGAGGGAAAAAATCTGTTTGATTAGTGGCTATTCTAAACAAATATATGACCAGACTACTGATGAGTTGCACTAGACATACTACCTGATCCTCTCACAGCTTTTCATCACTCATAGAGTCCCACATGCATCAGCACAAAGTAACATCATGTTGCAACTTGAACACAGTTCAACTTAATTTTAACAATGTTGCAACAATGAATTACTGATCCAAGATTTAGAGTTACAAATAAATTGTTTTTTGCTATACACCATATCGAGTGACTGCTCTAAACAAAATGGAAAAACTGCACTTCACCATGAACAGATTATCTCAAACAAAACCTTTAGACAGGATAATATAATGGAGATTAATTAATGACACACAGTTAAAACACAAATAAGCCGTTATTATGTTTTTCCAGGTACCAATGTCCTTCCACTTTGTTCTTGTTCCACAAAAAGCTTCTATAGCATTTGGAGGTAAATTCCACACTTCATACATAGTATGACCAGGAGCTCATGAACTAACAACCTATTTATTTTGTCCAGAATCAATCACTAGCTGTCAGTCATGTTAATTAGTTTTCAATGTCTTCTTCAGTCCCTCCATTTCATGTTTGACTGAAACATGTAGCCCCATCACTGGAAATTAAGATAAACATGTTGATCCCCTATAGTCATACGAGACAGCTGCTAAAATTAATTCAATTTTCATATAGAAAGTTTTAATTCCAAATGCAGAGAATTTGAAAAATGTCAACCTTATTTTTACTTAGAAATGCCAAAAAATGGGACACCATATTAAGCCCAAAGCAAAATCTGAACATAAAATAGAAGCATTTTATTGAGCAAAAGAGCCAATTTTGGGCAAGATCGATCATAGGATCAAAACCATTAATACAGCATGGAAATTAATCTCCTCGGATCAGCTTACATAAAATATAACCAGACTTTCCTTCATGACTAGAAATGCCAGTAAGGCTTACCACAAGAGGGGAGAGACTCCAACAACCATTTATTGCTGCTAGAATTGCCACCACCCTCCCCATCCCTAAGAATCAAAGAAGACCCTTTAGACTGAACTGTTGGGCTATCTCTAGTACTGATGAATGATGTTATGGCAGCGGCAACAGCTGCTCTGAACTTGGGATCTGAAGCAATAGCGCTGACATTGTCAGATAATGACTTTTCTTCAACCTTCCAGTCCCTCTTATCCATTCCTTGAAAGCTAGGGGATTGATGGGCTGAGAAATCATGACCACCATTAACGATTGCACCAGCAGTAGTCTTACAGCTTGGGTTTGTAGGAATCCAAGGGTAAGCCAATTCTGGTCTTGAATGGGAAGAGCTAGGAAGGCGGAATTGTTGCTGTGGGTTGTTGGTGAGGTCGACAACAATCTGATTAGACTGGTTTCTGGGGTCTATGATATTCTTGATGGTTGTTGATGAATGAAGAGAAGGGCTTATCGAATGAGGATTACAGTAAGGAATTGGAGTTCGTCCATCGTTGATGATGCTGCCTGAGTTTACTGCAGAAGGCCACACAAAGGTGGCCGCTGCAGATGCCATCGATGCCATCGTGCATGCGCCAGTGGGCAAAGGATGGTTGTGAGTCCCTTCATAGGTCGTTATGAGTATGGACATGTCTTCTAGGCATCTTTGTACCTGATCAGAAGGGAAGTGTTCAATCAACGAGTTAGAATTGTGAATAAAAACAAAGAAACTAAGAAACTGATGATGATCATCATAGAGTACTGAAATTGAAATTAGATAGGATCACAAATTAAGCACCTGTTTCTTCACTGGGCATCCTGGAGCTACCATGCAACGATAATAGGCCCTCGGACAAGGGTTTCTTTTTGCAATCTTCTGTCCGTATTTCCTCCATTGGCAACCATCATATATCTGCAAATTCATTTCAGAATTTTATTTCTTCAATCTTAATTAAAGTTTAGGAGAAGTTTTCATTCTTCCAGTTATAATTTGTTTAAACCCTTAAAATTCATGCTAAGAAGCATAGTTAGATCTTAAGTTCCTAAGAACTGGACAACTATCTCAGGGTGTGTGCATGGATCTGTTAGTCTTCTCTCCAGTACATCCTCCTTTAAATTAAAAGAAAAAAAAGAAGAAGAAGAAAACAGAAAATTGAACTCACAGTGGGTGCTGGGCATCTTGCTCTGACTGTAATTCTAGCTTTCTTACTGGGTGGTTCTGGAGAACTGTTTGTAATTCCATCCGATTCTTTCTTTACAAGATTATTTTGTTCTGGTTCCAAACCTCTATTTTCTTCTTTGGTGTTGTCATCTCGTCCATGTTGGTGCGCATGAGTTTGCATACTCAAGGATAATTCCAATTCCTCATCTTCATCTTCACCGTTTTTTGCTTCTGATGGTAATAAAGGAGCCGGATTTTTATCATGTACGACTTCAGAGACGTCTCTAGTTCCTTGAATTGTGTTGGCATCTCCATGGAGCGAGAGAAAGATCTGAGGATCCTAGATCAAGTGAAGGAAAGTATCACAAAATAACATCAAAAGAATACACAGAGTTGTGCTTTTTATATAGTCTGAAGAACAGTAGACTTACTTTTCTTGTATCATTTTGCTGGACGACTGCAAGTTTCATCTGAAGACTTCGGTAATCTTTCATGGTCTCTTCAACTACCTTCCTCAACAATTTGTTTTCCTCTTTCATGCGGTCCATCTCCATCTGTAGCACAGATAGCTAATGCAGAATGATAGTTAGCTGTTGCAGCAGATGTGAATTACTCGTCAAACTAGTCGCTAATTTACAGACACAGACACAGACATACACAGAGAGAGAGAGAGAGAGAGAGAGCTAACGATGATATCAATATTATGGTTTCTTTCTTGTACATACCTCTTCTGTCCTTAGATTTTCTTGCAAGAATTTGCCTGCTGATGCATCCTTCTCTTCTTCTCTTCTTTCTTTTCTTTCTTCACTTCCACATGCCGGGTTCTCTTGACCTTCCTGATCATCTACTTCCAGTTCTTCTACCACTTGTTCTGCTTCTTCTTCAACTAATTCTTTTCCATTTTGGCTTCCCAAGTTCAGAGACAGATCAATTTGCGTCATCCTCTCTTCCTTCCCCATTGAAGATAAGTTGCAGACTCTCTCTCTCTTTCTCTCTCTCTCTCTGCAACCTAATAATGCTGGTTTGATTTCTCCTCTCTCAGACTGGTATTTAAACAATTTCTTTTGGCCACTTTAGTGGCTTGACTTAGGGTTATACCGCCAATGAATGTATTGGACGGAACCGACTCGTTTCATTGCTTTCCTTATTTTTCTTTCATTTTCTTTTTTTGGGATCGTCCAATTCTGTTAGCTTCGATTGACGTGGATTTGTGTTGCTCTATCTTTGTCTCCCTTAAGTCCTGGGGCCTCATCACTGCCTTCGCTTTGGTCTTCTTGCTCTATCATTAGTGCTCTTCTAAATTGGTCCCCATTTCTCAAAACTCAGCTACTACCATTGGAGCAGACCTGGGCTAAAAATGTGAATCACAGCCCTCAATGTATGATGCATTACTATGGCCCCACTTAGATTTTGAATGAAGTGACGTAAAATGGGCCACAGCAAGACATTGAAGGCTATGAGTTCACGGTTTTAGCCCAACGCTACTCCAACGGAACAGCTGATGATTCTCCTCGACAACAGGGCATGCTTTGAAGCTAAGACCACTTGTTGAATGTCAGACTGGGCCACAAATACCGGCCGCTGGTAGTTGTCACTTGGGGATGGCAATTTTCCCCATCCCCACGGGACCTGAATTCCTGACCAATGGGGTTGGGGATGGAATTGTTTTGGCGGACGGGGATAGAGATGGGGATTAATAGGAATCTCCGATTGGGGTTGGGGTCAGAGATGGGGGTTGAGGTCCCCGCCCTGCCTCGACCCCGATTATATATATCAAAACATATTTAAAATATTATTTATAATTTAAATTTTTTATTTTTTTAAATAAATTTATTTTTCAAAAAAAATACAAAAAAGTACGGACAAACCCAACGTAGATTTCTGAATTCCACTACAAAGCTATAAACATTCAAAATGTCAAAAACCCCACTCTATACATCACCTAGAAATTCTGACCCTGGTTTGAACTGTCAATCTCCCAAAAAAATATTGTTATCTAAAAAATTTTCAGAGATTCGGGTCCCTAGGAGAACACATCCCCATCAGGGATCGGGATGGAAGATAAATTTTATCCCTGGTAGGGATCGGGGGGATGGGAATGGGGTTAATTTCAAAATCGGGGGCAAGGATAGAAAATATGATCCCCACCCCAAACCCGTCCATTGCCATTCCTAGTTGTCACTTGTCAGTCCACCGGACTTAAGATGGGCTTACAGAGAATTTTATTTTTATGGGCTGGGTGAAGCCTGTTTTTAAGTTAGCCCAGCCTTTTTTGTGCACTAGGACATTGGCCCAGCTAGCCTACCTAGGCTTGTACAAATATATATATATATATATATATATATATATATATATTATCTCTAATTCCTATTTATCCTCTCCCATACTATTTATCCATATATATCTAAAGAAAGTTTGGATTAAAAAATTTAATAATTATTTAAGTATTCTAACAAAATTATAAATAACTTTAAAATATTTATTAAAACACAAAAAAAATTATATTTTTTACAAAATATATCACAAAATCATGTACTAACAATTTAAATTATGTTTTTTAGGATTATCAATTTAAACATTTTTTAAATATTTAATAATATGTAATAGCTTTAAATAAATAAAATTCAAATAACAAAAAATTTTAAATATTTTATAGATTATTTAAATATTTAAATAACTAAATATTTATCATAACTAGATTTTAAATAGTTAAAATAACGAAATTATGTAATGAATTTAAAAAATTTCTTCAAAGTAGAAAAATAATTAGAACATAATATTTAAATTAATAATAATTTAATATATTACAAATTTAATAATGAAATTATGCAATCATAGTATAAATTATGATTTTATGGAAAATTAAATTCAATAAATAATTAATATTTTAAAATTTATATATTTTACATATTATTTAAGTATTTAAATAACTAAATATTTTAAATAACAAAATATTTAACATAATAAGATTTTAAATAGTTAAAATAAATAAATTATGTAATAAATTAAAAAAATTCTAAAAAGTAGAAAATAGTTATCACATAATATTGAAATTAATAATAATTTAATATTTTTACATAATATTGTAAATAATTAATTTCACTTATATCAAGTAATAATTCGAGATAATAACTTTCAAAAAAATAATATTTATTAATAATTATTTTAAACTCTTAATCTATATTTATTATATAATCTATATATACTAAAATTAATATTTATTGTCTTTTGTGATAAATGTATTTTCAATAAGTATGTATAAATTTATTTTGTTAAGTTATTTAATAGAAAACTTTCAATAATTATTGGAGATTAAATTACTTTTATTGAAATTTTTAAATTTAATTTGTTGCACTTATTGTATTTTTTGTGTTTTTGTTATAAGTTATTGATTAATATTTAGTAGAGATTAAACTATTATTTGAGATTATACTATTTATTGACTAAGTTAATATATTTTTAGTACTTATTGTATTTTTGTAATTTCTGTAATTATTGTATTTTTCATTATCATTATATTTTCAATAATTGTGTATTTCTGCTATAAATTTTCAATAATTATGGGATATTAAACTATTTTTATTAATTAGAGATAAGAATATTAATTTAACTGAAAATTATTAGTGTACATGAGTTGGTTCGGTGCGGTTGTAGGCTATTTGGCCAAACAAATTGACCTGGTCAAGTTAGGGAGTTGGTCAGCTGAAACCAACTAACCTTTTGTGAAAACCGACCCACTCATGTTGTATTGGTTTGGGTCAATTTTTTGGTTTGGTCAATCTGTTCAAAAGATTTAAACTTAAAAATTTAATTTAATTTTAAAAATTATAGTGCGATTATTAAATAATAAATTTAAAAATTAGATTTATGATATAAAACATTTTAGAGAAATATGGGAAAATTCCCACTTTTTTATATTAAAAATTATACTTAAAATATAAAATATTAATATATATCCATGGTTAGGTCGTTCGATTTTGGTCGATTTACAAATGGCCAAAGTGGAACTGATCTAACTTGGTTGAATTGAGAAATTTTTGAACCAAAGCCAACCTAAAATACTAGAAAATCGACCAACTTGAGTCGATTAATTGGGTTAGTTGGTTTCATCAGTTTGATAAATAAACCTAACTGAAATTAATTATTGTTATTTTTGTATTATAAAAAATTTATTAAAAGTAGTATATAAAATATGAATAATTATTAATTATTTACACACTTTTAGGGATAGCAATTTTCCCTATCCCCGATGGGGACTTGACTTCCCTGACCCAATGGGTTGGGTGGGGGTGGAGACGAGGATTAATATGAATCCCCTATCGAGGTTGGGGTTGGGGATAGGGATTGAGGTCCCCACCCCACCCTAACCCCGATTATATATATATATATGTGTGTGTGTGTGTGTGTGTGCATTAAATGTTATTTATATTAAATATGCTATTGTATTATTTATATTATATATACATCAAAACATATTTAAAGCATTATTTATAATTTAAAATTTTTATTTATTTTAAAAAAATACTATTATCTGAAAATATTTTGGGGATTCAGGTCCCCATGACGAACCCATCCCCGTTAGGGATCGGGGATGGGGGTTAATTTTAGAATCAAGGTCGGGGCCTTAGGCCAACAATTTCATTAATGAGTGTTTGTTTTGCCATTAGGCCCATGATTTTTTATTCCAAAAATACCCATATCACTTTCTTTTTGTATAAAAAACAAAATTAAACAAATGTAGCCAATAAAGTGGTTGCCCATGTCTTATTAAGGGCAACAATGGTATTTTTATTTTTATTTTCTTTTGATTAAATTTATTTAAATGAACATTAGGGTCAACACTATCATTTTCCATTGTCATCTAATGGAAGATTGATTAAATCCATTGCAAATTATAAGTGGTGTTTTAGTAAAATGCTAAAAGGGATATTTTAGTGTATACGGTAGACTTTAGTATATCCATGAAACTATAAGAGATATTTTAATGTATGACCCTTTTTATTATTTAGCTTTCTCTTAATAAATCCCATGCATTGCACGGGTCCCCGCTAATAGGAAATTACAGCACAACATAACATTCCATGACATGATTAGTCCACCTCTGCCAAGAGAGAGATTGTGCTGGTACGTCATTTAATACGCAATACCTAGATGAACAAAGTATTCTACTATTCCAAATGAAAATATGTCTCTCATGTATAG
The DNA here is from genome assembly GCF_055504915.1 of Nelumbo nucifera. Lineage (NCBI taxonomy): Eukaryota > Viridiplantae > Streptophyta > Magnoliopsida > Proteales > Nelumbonaceae > Nelumbo > Nelumbo nucifera. Next base: position 50,429,286 of record NC_142653.1, on the reverse strand, counting down.
GGCATTGTATAGCTAGAACTAACACCTACTTTCATTATTTCCGTTGTCACGAAAGAAGAAAATTTTAAATTTTGAAATAAATCATCTAAATCTCCCCTTCACTTTTCCTCATTTCTCTTAAATAAATAATGACTTTTCAAAACTTCCATAAACCTTCCACCTATCACAGAAATTTTCTTATTTAAAATTAATTACCTCGGTAGATTAACATTAGTGAACACTATTAGAAGTTGTCCACCTAAGCCAATAAGCATCTTTTATGACCAATGTAACCTAGAGAAACCAATGAACTCTAGGGGTATTCATAAAAAAATCGAGAAACCAAAAGACCGAACCGAATCACGAAATCCAAACTAAAAAATCTGGTTAACCAAGTTAATCAGTTTGGTTTTGGTTTGATATTTTTGAAAAAGAAAATGATTGGTTTGGTTTTTGGTTAACCTAAAAATTGGCGATTAACTGAATCATCATTACATATATACACAATTATCTATTTATTATAATCTATTTATAATATATTATATATTTATTTATAAAATCTATAAAAATTTGAGAAATTGAAGAATCAAATTGGTCAAAAACCGAAACCGTTCAACCAGTTGATTTGGTTCAGTTTCAGTTTTGGGATTTTCAAAAATTGGTAATACTGGTTTGGTTTGAAAAAATACCTCACAATTTGGTTACCCGAACCATGAACACGTTTAATGAACCCTAGTTACATTTTTTGTGACGAAATTGCCCTTGGTTGTCTAGTCACTTTATGTAGGATAGGCCTGTTCATGGGCCAGCTTGGCCCTGTCTCTTCATTATCAGGTTTGGACATGATTTTAGGCCCGGGGGCTTAGGCATGGGATCAACACTAGGCCCGGGGATGGGAGTTTTTTATAATAACCCAACAAATCATCATAATACTGGTAGTTGGACAGATGAGCTGCATGTTTAGGGATGGCAATTTTCCCCATCCCCAATGGTGACCCGACTTCCCCGACACGATGGGTCAGGGATGGGGGCGGGGATTAATAGGAATACCCGATCGGAGTCGGGGTCGGGGATGGGGATTGAGGTCCCCGCCCTGCCCCAACCCCGATTATGTATTTATATACATACATATACATGCATGCATGCATGCATACATACATACATACATACATACATACATACATACATACATACATATATTATTATATTATCTATATTATATATATATATATCAAAATATATTTAAAACATTATTTATAATTTAAAATTTTTTATTTATTTTAAATAAATTTATTTTTCAAAAAATTTTGTTATCTAAAAAAATTTCAAGGATTTGGGTCTCTGCAGAGAATCCATTCCCGTCAGGGATCAAGGACAGGGATGGGGTTAATTTCAGAATTAAGGTCGGGGACAAGGAATATAATCCCCACCCTAAATCCACCCCGTTGCCATTCGTATGCATGTTACAACTTACAACCATGATAAGGGGTTTTTAACTGAAAATTTGCTTTTAATAGTGGGCAAAAGGGGGGAATACATGGAGATCTTATGAGGGTCTCTCCCTATTATGATCTTAGGTGTAAGATTCTAAAAGTCCTTATCTCTCCTTAAATGACTTTCAGCAAGCACATGCCTTTATTATTGTTCCTTTTATGTATGAAAATATTCATTAAGGAGCCAAATGAAAATAAAAGTTACAGGCGTATTTGATGTAAAGATGAAAGAAGATAATCTATTGTTTATCTTTCTTGATATCTCTATGACAATATAGTAGCTATCCTACTGTACAGAGAAGACATTTGATCCAGACGAGGTGACAACATCAGTGTTCTATATTGGGATCGAGAAAGCTCAAAGGACAAGAAAGTTGTTTGAGTTAGAAACATGTCAAAACATGGAGTCAGCCAGAACAGTGTAAAGTTATACAATGCAAAGAATTTAGCCACTTGATGCCTAATTTATTGTCTCAAATGTAATCATTTGATTTAAGGGTCGTAATTTAATGGGATGAAGTAATAAGAAATGATATGAGAATAACAATGGATATAGTATTAAATAGAACAAAATGATGAAATAAGATTCATATAGCCGATCCAGGACAACGTTTAAATGATGATGAATGTGGCATTGTAAAAGTCTCTCCTTCTGACTTTGTAGGATTTTAAACAAAAAAAGTCAAGAGATTTGATGATATTATGGACATTGTGACATGTTATAGAAATATTTAAGATATGATAATTAATTTGGTAAACTGGAGGGCCTGGAGGTATTAAAATATATATGGAGTAATAAAAAATGCAAATAGCTACTTAACCTGTGATTGGAATCGGTGTAAAAGTTTACACCGGTTTGATTTTGTCTGCATTTAGAAGGAGAATATAATTATGATCGATGTAAAATTTCACTTCAGTTCAGTTTTGTGTATGTTTGGATAGAGTGGAGTTTTACATCGATTATTGATGTAAATATTACATTGATTTTATCGATGTAAAACTTTACACTCTTTACTCATTGCGTTTTTCAAAAATCAACGATCACTTTCATTGTTCAGTGTAAAACATCATCCGTGTACATCGATCACATTTTACACTGATTCTAAGCAGAGCCTTAAATTCTAACAAAAGAAAAAGGGTACATAGTGGATAGAGATGCAAAGAACAAAATGATAGGCATATTATGTGTAATCTCTTTTGTTGTAGTCAAGAGTGAAAAAAAAAAGTTAAGTGGTGAATCTTCTTGTAGAATGGTGGTATCAAAGTCCCTTTTTGATAATTAAGATTGCATTTAGAATGCTTCTAGAGAATTAAATCAATAATTCTAATGAATTTTGGGATTCTAAAAGAGAACTATTAGTCTTACATGCATATAGGGCATAAAGTCTTTATAAAACTTCCTAAATTAGATGCCTACCCTCCATAGCCTTTAAAGAATAGGTGTCATATTTGGGGGTTAAAATAAACTGAAAATTTTGTTTTTGTCTGAAAAATCATTCTTCAAGTGGTGATACAGTGGAGAAGAATTTTAGCAAAATGCACCCTTAAGTTGATTTGGGTATATAGATTGCCATAAATGTCTATAATTGATGTTGAGTTTCTAGGCATTTATAGCAGATTAAGTTGTAAATGAAGATCTTCAAAGTAGTTACAAGACAAAAAATGTTTGGAAAACTTATAGTGTTTCTGTATCAGGAGTTTTCTTTGCCTTCTAATCTGATTAGGGCCTTTTCTTGTATATTTACATTTTTCAACCTATTAATAAGACTACAGATCTGTTTGTTTGCAGTGCAATTTCATTTGCACTAGTACAAATGCATGAGAGTGCAAATGAGAAGATTGTAAATTCTGGTTCACTTTTTTTTGTTGGTTTCACTTTTGTTTTCTTCAGGTTTTATTTTGCTTCATCTGAAATGCAAACAAACAAACAAAGGTAAAAACTGAAACAAAAAGAAAAGAAAAAGAATGTGCACTTTCACAATTTTGTACCGATACAAATGAAATTGCACTGCAATTAAACCAGGCCTAGGGCTCCTTTTGTTTCTACGGGTGCACATGTATGGGAGTGCAATTTTTTTTTTTTTTTGTTTCAGGTTTTACTTCATTTTTTAGATGAGAAAAATTATAATAAAAATGATGTGGTCATCACTATAAAAATGTTTTAGGTTTTTTCCTCAGAGTGTGCCTCACACCAACCTCACAGTGACTTCAGCTGTGCATTGAAAACACCGTCCATACTCAACTCTATCATTCATGGGAAAATGTTTCCAATACATGACTGTGATGTGCTATGAGGTTGGTCTGAGTGCATTATGTGAAGAGCAAATTCGATTTCCACGGAAGGTTGTTTATTTGGGAAAAGTAAAATGGTAAGTAAAATAATTAACCTCACTTTACATGAGTGGGAGTAAAAATTGTGAGAATCCGATGCAAATCCAACACTACAAATGAATGCAAATAAGACAGAAGGGGCGGGTTTCACATCAGACATGGGATGTGAATCAAAGGCTCAATTTGAGAAGAATACAAATTGTAAAGTGCAAAACAAGGTTTATAAATACAAAATACATGTTTTTGAACCTGAATTCAGTGTAAAATTTACAGCTGGTATAGGTTTACACTGAACAAAATGAAGCTTAAGGTACTTTATCCCATGGATGTTGACAAAAAATCTGAACCACACAGAAATCCAGTCTCCTTTATTGTTTTGCATTTCTTCAAATTTTAATTGTACTATTCTTTCTTTGTACTTTATAATGGTTGAAGAGATTTTATTTGGCTTCCACCTAATAGATATGGGCTACCTAGGCAGTCATGCATGACCATAAAAGAGGACATGTAGATATGTTGGTCCCCATTCCTATGATCCTATCTTTCAATCTCTGATGAATAGTAGTCTATTTATATGTTTAAAAGCATTCAGATCCCATCACAGATAAAAAAATGTTTCACCACACTAGTGCAATCCAAATTAAAAGAAAAATAGGGTCCATAAATATTTGTACACCCACCATAAATAATGTCTCATGCTGCGTATACAAAATTTATAGCCATTGTACAATGGTGTTCAGGGAGTTCGGGTCTGCTACTTACAAGATGCTACCCACACTCTACCCATAAAGCACTACAATCACACATCAGAAATATTTCTTGTACTTGTTATCATTCATAGAGAGATGTTTTAGATTTATAATCTATATAATTTCTTGCATGTTGGGATGGATAGTGGTCCAATACTCAATATAAGTGTAGATGAAGAGATTGGTCATTAACTACCCAACAAATAAGATAAATATATAAACATCATTGATATAGTTGAGTTCAAAATAGCCACTTGTAGGTAGGGTCCAGTTAGAGCAGTAGACTAGCAATACCATGTTCTTTGTGTTAGATATCTCTGTACTGTGGTTGTCAGTTGTTATGGGTCTTTTTCTCCATGGCCTTTATTTTCTTCATTATTTGGAAACATGTTCACACTTCTTTCCACCTCTTCTGGGTTCTCTTCTTTTATCATTATTGTCTTTTATTAATTCCTGGTATCTCAAATGAGTGTTTGCTCCTGAGGAGTGCCCTAGCTATTACTCTTTCCTTACACTTCTGAGGATAAGATAAAGGTAATTGGACCACTACTATCATTGCATCATTTTGGTAATTAAGGTCTTACCTGAACCAGATAAATTAATCTTGCAAAAATGAAGATGATGAAGGTGTTGCATGCACTGTCTTTGCTTTCTTACACAATATCTCACTATTTCAATTACCGACTAACAATTTTTTTTTTATGCATTTCTTTTACTACAAAGGTTTTAAAAATTAACCAATCTAGGAACTGGAACCATTCTAGTCACCTCGGGTCAGCAGTTTGATCAACAAAAAAATAATTAATTAAAAGATAGCCCAAAAACTGTTGAACAGGTCAAATGGGTCAAAGGTTTAGTCACCTGGGTTAGTAGGTCGTTGATTAAATCAACAATTTTTTGGCTAAAGAATGGGTTAAGGGTGAAACGGATTCGGTTGTCTGAATGATTCTCAGGCCGAATGATCCGACCATAAGGATCAATAGCGGTTCAAAAGCACTGTTTATTACACTCTTATAGGATCAAAGATAATGTATTCTTATGTTTATTCCATTGCATTGTGGCTGAAATAAGCAAACCATCACAAGCTCACAGCAAAGAAACACTACTTACTACCTTCAGTTTCTCCACTACTCCTTGTATGAAAGGGACACATCCACTAATTGAACAATTTTATTGTCTAAGGTGGCATTCGGTAGTGTGGAAATATCGTGGACGGGACTGTTTTGATCCTATCCACGGTAGGATATGGTGTTCTGCTATGTGTGGATAGTCCCCGTCCACAAAATAGTGTGAACAGGGGCGGGCCACACCCCAATTCATCGTCCACACTATGGTGTGGATAGTTTGTGGGAAGGTTTCAGTGTAATGCGTGCATGTTACATTGATCAAATTACTCTCATTTTATTTAATCTTTTTAATAATTATTAAATTTTTAATATTTTAATATTTTATCAATAAAATAATAATTTTTAATGTTAAATCTAACACAAGTCTGATGGTTTTTCTTCTCCACTCTTTTTTCATTATTATTAATTTTTTAATATTTTTATCAATAAAATAAAAAAAATGCAATTGTTGCCTACATATTAATTTATTGATGCCTTTTTTTTCAATTCATTTACCATATAAAATGTAAAAATTAGACATTTGTGATCGATTGTATAGATCCCCCATAAAATGTATATGAGATATATGGAATCAAAACACACCTATAGAATGCAACCATGAATATGAACTAATTTAGTCCACACAATCTATCTACAGTTCAGAACAATTATGGACTGTAGTGTGGTGTGGATAGATCCCTATCACAAGGTGTATTGTGAACCAGTCCACACCCACTAAATTTTCATTCACTACAAAACACCCCTAATGAAGACCATCACATACTCTCACAATCAAAGAATTTAAACATCACGACAACAAAAAATTATTATCACACTATCGAATACCTATTATCAAACTATTACCTTCAAATATATTATCTCTCCCTCCATATGCAAGGAAACCAAGTATACATCTTTTATGCACCTATTTAAAATAACAATTTCTCATCCGAGATTAGCTCCGTTCGAACAGCCTTTACAGCCTTGCATCGTGAATATGTCTATGTGTCATTTATTTCACGAGAGAGATATTCTGAATGTAACACTATAATGGCTGTTGGAACGGACTTTGAACCGACCGAATGCGATCATCTTATCCATGTTTCTGTTTTATTTGAAGGCGTGATCCTGTCATCCATGTTTCTTGAGTCATGAATCATGACTATCCTCACATGAAATCATATTTCCACCCCCACTGCCCATCTCTTTCTGTCCCATCTATCTTAATTTTCATATAACAAGAGAGATAGGGTAATGTATGTATATATGTGTGTTAAAGTCCTTGGATGATAGAGGCTTCCCTTCAAATGACGTGTCTATTTGTCCCATTAACTCATGTCTGTTAATAACAAGTCAAGAATAACAAATTTTCAAAGAGTTATAACTTGATGTGGGTCCCATCCTTCTAGAAAAAAAAAAAAAACTGAGTTGTTTAATTACACCTGAAGTCACCTTTCAGAAAAAAATAAATAAAAAGATATTAGAGGTGGATGTAGTTGGTGAGTCCAAACTAGCTACTTTCTCTCTTTTCTCTCTCCCCCTTTTTATCAATAAAGCTTTTGCACTTTTTTTTCCTAATAAATAAATTTATTTCTATTATGGCACCTGATATTTCAAAGAATTTCTATACTATACTATAAACAAAAAGGAAAACATGAAGAAAATGTGTTTTCTGGATTCCGGATCCTTTCAAACTTCTATTTTGTTATATACATCTTGGACCACTCACTTCACTAAAAAACTAAAGTTTTTAAAACCAAAACTGGAAAATGAACCGTTTAGGGTTTGGTTCCTAAATTGAATGATCTGGTCATTTAAATCAAATAGACGGTCCATTCTGACAAAAGAAATAAAAACTTAAAAAATTTAAAAAAAGGTTAAAAACTATTGAACGGTTCAATCGTTTGAGTCAACGGTTTATTGATCAAATCAATAATTTTTGGCCAAAAAATTGATTCTGGGGTAAAAAATGGAACCGGTGACCGATTCCCAATTTTCTAGTCCAACCATCCGGCCTGGACTAGTTTCGAAAACCATGAAAAAACCTGGACAGTTCACATATTTCAGAGAAAGCCAGACAATTTATATGTTATCTATTTCAGCCATCATCATTTAAATCTTGTGGCAACTATAAGGGTTGATCGGCTAGCTGTATGATGAATTCTATTTTCTGAATTCTTATTACTTTCATTCAAATCCTGTTTAGTCTGCTCTATACCATGGTTTTGAAAGCCGGACCGATTGATTCGGGGACGGTTAGATAATTGATTTCGTTTCATCTTAAAACTGTTTTTTAATAAAAAAATGTTGATTTGATCAACAACCCATTAACTCAAACGGTCAAATCATCAATTCGGACGATTAAATTATCCAACCCACCATAATGATTCCGTGTCTGATCTGATTTTTAAAACCTCAATTAACCCCTACCTCTTCTACATATAAGCCTGTTTCTGTATTCTAATAAAACATTTGCAACTATAATGACTAGAAATGCGCTTTGGCAGTGATATACTGCTTAAGCTAGCTTCAATATATAGCAAAGATGAATGGTCCAATTGTGAACCACACAAATGATAAATCTGGTTTATATATATAAACACAATCCAGTCCAACCATCTCGAGAGATATCTAGTACTTGGAAATTATGTTAGAGAACAATATAATATCATTCGAGTAGGTACATGGTCACAACGTCTTATTTCATGTCTCTCTTACGTCTTATTCTTTCCTGGATGGTCATTAGTTTGGACCCCAAGAGTCAAAGCAAACTTACAAAAGTAGGAATCCAAAGCTCTAATCAAATGTGTGAGGTTACAAAAGAAAGGGAAAAACAAATAAGAAGCTAATTAAATAAATGTGGCTCTCCTTCATCAGTTTTGGCTCTTTCTATAGTAGGAGTAGAATTTCATCAGGACAATTACAATTTTTTTTAGTAGCCATTAAATGCAAATGGCAGTGAGAGGATCAGAGAGAATGTGTCTTTATGTGCCTTGGAGCAATAGTCAAATTTTTAACTACTACACCAGTACTATGAGCATGGTAAATTTCCATATAATATGCATATTCATTTTCTTGAAGAATTTTACTGAAAATTATGTCACAAATTTTTAATAATGAATATTATAGCCACACTGAGATATTTTATTTTAAATTAAACATGCTTTAACAACAAAATATCAATACTGTAAAATAATCTGGGGTGTAAATCGAATACCCAATTGGAAAATATTAGTCTTTATCAAACCTATCTTTTGGGCCGTATTCATTCAAATTTTGACAAATTCTCAACCCAAATCTGCCCAAGTTGTACACCTAGCAAAAGCATTGTAGGGCTGTAAATCTTACGCACTTGGCTGTAAATGTTGCATTTCTAAGCAATTAATTGCATACTTGGATTGTAAATCTTGCAAGCTTCGGTGTACAATATTTACAGCCTGCAAGGTTTTTAAAATCGGATGGGATAAGGAACTGTTGTAGGGACTGGTTTTCGGGCCGAACAATTCAATTATTCAAGCGATTTAAAGAGTAGGGATGTGTGACCAATTTCAAGTATTATCAATATCATTGGATGATAGGTCATCCAACTGAAAATTGTTTTATCTTAAAAGGATGAGATACTTTATCTTGCAAAGCAATGAAAGATTGAGTTAGACCTTAGTGACAATTTCACTACTACCAATGTCACCATGATGATTGTTAAGTCTCTTGGCCTGGTGCCACTACAACCCTCAACCTTTTATGGTTTCTTCCTCGTCTACTCAAGCTACATTAAACGTTTTGACCTCAAGGAACTCTGCACTCATAAAAGGCAAGTCACCACCACAACATAATTTTAAGGATCCTACTTCTAGGGCCGGTTCCACCAAGACCAACCAAGGTTGGTTCATCAGGTCATTTTGAATAGGGTAAACCCCTAGGCTCTAGAACCAGCTTGGGTGGGGGTCAGTTCCAAAAATTTAAAACCATACCCTACCCTATAACAGATAGGTAGGGCTGGTTCAATTAATATTGGTTCGAGATTGGTTCCATTTGGTTCCAAATAAACCTTTCAAGATGAACATTTTATTGGCTGAGCATGAATTCGAATAATTAATCAAATTTACCCTGAGATTTGAGATCAAATCAAACTCAAACCAAGCCTAATCGAACTTAAGCTCGAACTATTTAATTAGAGCTTGATTTGATTGAACCCCTAGCTCCTCCTACAAATAAGCGACTTTTCCAAATGTACAACTCACTACTTTCTCTTACTCTCTCTACCCTCCTGTTTTGTAGTTACCTCAACTTACTTACCAAACTATTCATCTCATCCCCCTCTCTGACCCCTGCAAAAATTTCATTGTCAAAGTCTCTACCCTATGCAACATCAAAGGACCGTAAGTGCATGTAATTGGGAGGAGAGATGTAAAAAGACATTGATAATGAGTGGTTAAACTTAGCGGTATGTGATTTATAAGGTAGACGGATGTAATTAGGAACACATCAACCCAATAACGTTGAGGCATGAAAGCGTGAGTACGTAAGAAGACCGAGTCCAGTTTCATATATGTGATGATGTTTGCATTCCATCACACCATTTTGTTTTTTTGCTTAGCTGTTTGTGGGTACGAGAGTTGGTGAGTGATCCCATGGTTGTAAAGAAAGGTGAGAATGCTGTGTTAGAAAATTTGCCACAATGTAAAAAAATTTTTTTATCTTGGAGTCAAGTAGATTCTCAACTTTAGCTTTAAATGATGTACATAATGATTTCAAAGAAATCAAATATCAAGTACATGGGAAACAAATTGGAATAGTGAGTAAAATCATCAACTAATAAGACGTAATATCAATAATTTGAAATTGATAAAACTGGGGAAATCCCCAAACATGTCAATGAATTAAAATTTAAGGAAAAATTCTCTATTAGTATCCTATACTTTGGGTCTAGTGTCACTTTGGTCCCTAAACTTTAAAATGGGACAATTCAGTACTTGAACTTTCAAAATGTGATAATCCAATACCTGCTGTTAGCTCGTTGTTAATCAGCCGTTATGCGATATTTTAAAAAGACATAGATGCCCTTCGAGTGCCATCTAATTTTCTTTATCAACTATATAAACATTGACAAAAAAATTAATAGTCTCAAATTTTTGCCTCTTTTATTTAAGAAAGTTGGGGTCACTAGAATGCCTACTTAAACATAACTCCAACTTTTTTAAATGGAAAAAGAAAGGATTTGGGATTGTTAATTTTTTTGTCAACGTTTAGATGGTTGATAAAGAAAATTAAATGACAACCAAAGTGCATTCCTATCCTTTTCAAATGTCACTTAACGGCAGATTAACTATTGATTAATGGTAGGTACTGGATTATCACATTTTGAAAGTTCAGGTACTGAATTGTTGCATTTTAAAGTTTGGAGACCAAAGTGGCACTAGGTACAAAGTACATGGTATTAACTGGGAATTTTCCCAAAATTTAATAGTTTGATGGATGGTAGGTACTGGATTGTCACATTTTGAAAGTTCAGGTACTGAATTGTTGCATTTTAAAGTTTGGAGACCAAAGTGGCACTAGGTACAAAGTACATGGTATTAACTGGAAATTTTCCCAAAATTTAATAGTTTGATGGATTGTAAAAGGTAGATTAAAACATTTGCTTGATTGGCACGGAGAGCAGACCCTACAATTTTTAGTACTTTGGAAAACAACCTTCAAATAATGGTTTGAACGCAATGAGATAGGTGACCGAGACGGTGATACTTGATGGGTTGGAATGGATAGAATCATTTCTTAGTTGCTCCAATCCCTGATGCAATGTATATATAGAGCGCAAACCCTTATATTTTGTATTATTTTATATATATTTGTATTTGCACTCCTTCCAAATTTAGCCTTAATCACAAAACCATATTCATAAGAAAAATGTAGCAGTTATTGTCTGTCCTTTGATGGTGTTTGGAACCAATGTCATTTCCTGAGAGGTGATTTTGAGAACATGGTGTTGCATTGGCTTGATGTTTCTCAGAGAACTTTTTTATTTTTTATTTTTTCTATTTGGCATTATTGCTGTTTCTGCCACATAGGCATTTTTCAATGCCATGTCAGTGTACTTTTAGTAGCAACAGTAGAAAAAACGAGAAAACACCAAAAAGGGTGTTTCCTTAGACCACCCCTTTTTTGATTTCTAAGACATGATCTGAAAAAACCTTTTTTTTTTCAAAAAACCACATAACTAAATATCAAGTATTTTATGAGAAAACAGATTTCAGATGTGGTGCCATTTTTTGAAGAAACGGTATTGATTCCAAACACCTACTAAGAGGGGATTGGAAGTGAGGTATATTATTGTGGTGGAGGTCAGTGGGTGATGTGTTTGTTGTGTTTTGATAATGGAGAAGACAATATGAGTGATGCTTAGGCCTTGGTCTTTACCAACTTTGACAGAATCTGCACCTTTCGGATCTCCTACCCATGAGAACTCCATGCCTCATTAGAGTTGTGTACATTGGGAATATTTCCCATGTTTACATATTACCGTTCATGGGAAATGTTCTCACTATAATGTCAAATGGGTAAGCAAGGGGAGATCAAATCAGCCCCCCACAACGTTCCACAGCACATCCCTGCTGTGTATTGGGAGCAGCGCTCGATGATAATATCATCATTTCTGATATTATCATCAGGAGATGTTCTCAATACATGGTGGAGACATGCTGTGTGACATGCAATCTTGTGGGGGGCTGATTTGAACTCAAGTGTGGATAAGATTCTTGTGGGCAGATCTGATGGGTCCATATATTTTATGACTGATGTGAGGCGTTATCATTAGTTCCACATCCCACTACACATCCATTGCTAATCCGAACTCCAAAGTATCCATGAGAATTCTATACTAAGTTCCAAAGGCAAAGGCAGAGTATATGTGGGCCGACAGGCTAACTGCATTTGAGCTTGCGAGAAGAGCTCCACTTTTCTTTCCGCTAGACCTATTCTGTGACAATGTAATGACCATTTATTTATTTAAATGCAAACCCCAGACTTTGATGTTGACACCAATTAGGCTAGTGGCCACGAATTCTTTTGTTGCATGGTTTCTCTTTGTACAAGTTTTAAAACTGAATCGGATAACGAATTGGTCAGAAGTCTGATTCTTGGGTCAAATGATCTGACTGTTTGAATTAAATGGATTGTCTGTTTTAATAAAAAATAAATAAAAATAAATAAAAATGGCTAAACCATTGGATGGTTCAAACAGTTTGACCACTTGAATTAACGTTTTGCTGACCAAATCGACAATTTTTAGCAAAATAATGGTTCTGTGGTAAAACAGACCAATTCCTGATTTTTCCATCCGGTTTTGAAAACCATGTCTTTGGAAGATCAAGTGGACAGTCCATGTCTTGACCGTTTTAGTGTGGATATCATATCGGTGAAATTGCACTAGGGGCGATCATTTTCAGCGCAGCCAAGTTCATGCCCAGATCGGCCCACATCAGGCCCCAAAAATTTGGGGTCAGGCCTGGCCCTACACTCTACATATATACTGTTTTATATTATATTTATTAATATATAATATTTTGAATCTATTCACGAGTTTAGACATTTAAAGAAATGCAATTAATAATATTTATTTATTTCTGCAATGATTGTTCAAATATCTGAATTTTTAAATCCAACCTTTGATTTTGAGTTGAGTCATCTAAACAAATATATAATAAAAATAAAAAAATGTAAAATCTACTTTTCCTTTCATATTTTCATTTTTAATATACTTGAGATTGTAGGCCCGGAGATAGGCCCAGGATCAAGACCAGTCTGGGCCCGGCCCTAAACTAGAGCCCTTATCATAGTTGATAAGCACAACCCGGCCCATGATCGCCCCCATCTTGTACTTGCCTTAGCCTCACATCAAGACGACCATGCATCTCAAAATTTTAGCATCCCTCTCGTGCAAGTACGTAGGGGTGATCTATGAGTATTGACATTTCTAAATAAAATCTCAAATAAAATGAGTTATTATTTACAAATAAAACTTGATTGAATTTCTTAAATAAAATGAAAAAAACTTATAAGCAAAATAATCAAATCAAAAACCTAAAATAATTAAATTGATGATGAGTGTCAAACAAATAAGTCAAAATAACAGTCCTATACTCAGTACGGGGTGGTCATTATTTAGTTTTATATCAAAGAGAAGTTGAATAGTTAGTTGTGAACAATTAAATGAGAATTGTCGGTGAAGGATGGCATTTGGAGCAAATTACA